>NC_028648.1:18566632-18675376 GCF_001406875.1 Solanum pennellii | reverse complement strand
TCTGGCGTGGCATGCCATCATTACCCTTGTACAACATACTCGGTCAGACGACGTCGGGTGTGGCATGCCCGCATGGACCTTGGTCAAAACACCAGTCTGACCACGTCGGGCATCGAATCCCATCATCGCCTTTGGATAGCATATACTGTCGGACGACGTCGACATGACATGCCATCATCGCTTTTGGATTGAACCCAAGGACGGACGAAATCGAGCATGGCATTCCCGCATCGCCCTTGTGCAGCACAAATTGTAAGACTACATCGGGTATGGCACGCCATCTCGCCCTTTGATAGCATACACAGTCGGACTGCGTCGGGCGTGTCATACCATTATCGCCCTTAGACTACGCATACGGTTGGACGACATCGGGCGTGGCATGACCATATGGCCCTTGGGCAGCACACATGGTCGCATGACGTCAAGCGTGGCATGCCATCATCGCCCTTGGACAGCACACAAGATCGGACTACGTCGGGCGTGACATGCCATTATCGCCCTTGTGCAACGCACACGGTCGAACGATGTCGGGCATGGCATGCCATAATCACCCTTTGAAAGCAAAGACGATTCGGCGATGTTTGGCGTAGCATTATATCATCACCCTCGGACAGAACACACAATCAGACCATGTAGCGCGTGGCATGCCCGCATTGCCTTTGGTCTTCAAAAATGGCCTGAGACATCGGGCGTGTCATGCCATTATTGCCTTTGGACAGCACACACGGTCGGACGACGTCGAGCATGGCATGCCGTCATCGCCATTGGAATGCATACACGATCGGACAACGTTGGACGTGTCATCTTATAATCACCTTTGGACAGCATACACGATCAGACAACGAAGGGAGTGGCATGCCCGCATGGCTCATGGATTACATCGGGCTTGGCATGCCATCATCTCCCTTGGGCAGCACATATGGTTGGACAATGTCGGGTTTGGCATGCCATCATCACCCTTGTGCAGCACACACGGTCGGACGACATCGGGCGATTTATTTCCCTTGGACAACTTACACGGTCGGACTAGGTCGGGCGTGGCATGCCATCATGGCCCTTGGTAAACACACACGATCAGACGACGTCGAGCGAGGCATCCCATCATCGCTTTTGGATTGCACACATGGATGGATGAGTCGGGCGTGGCATGCCATCATCACCCTTGTGGAACAAATACGATCGGACGACGTCGGGCGACAGATGCCATCATTGCCCTTAGGAAGCACACACGGACAGATGATGTCGGGCATGGCATCCCATAATCGCCCTTGGACAACATACACCATCGGACAACGTCGGGCATGGAATGACATCATCTCTCTTAAATAGCATACAGGGTAGGACGACGTCTGGCATGGCATGCCCATCTGGCCCTTGGGCAACACACAGTCTGACGACGTCGGGCGTGGCATGCCCATATGGATCTTAGGCAACACACCAGTCGGACGACGTCGGGGATGTTAAGCCATCATCACCTTTGAATGACACACACGGTCAGACGACACATGCCATCATCGCTTAGTGACTGCACACAAGGACAAAATATGTCGGGCGTGGCATGCCATCATCCCCTTGTGCATCACACACTGTTAGACGACGTCGGGAATTAGATGCCATCATTAAACTTGGGAAACACACATGGTAAGACAACATCGGGTATGGCATGAAATCTCACTCTTGGACAGCACACACGATTGGACGACGTTGTCCGTGTCATTCCATCATTGCCCTTTTGTAGCACACACGGTCGGATGACGTCGGGCGTGGCATGCCATCATTGCCCTTGGACAGGATACACAGTCGAACAACGTCGAGCGTGGCATGCCATCATCGCCCTTGGACAGCATACAAGGTCGGACTACGTCGGGTGTGGCATGCCATCATCGCCCTTGGTATGAAAAAACGATCAGATGATGTCAGGCATGGCATGCCACCATCGTAATTGGACAGCATACACAGGGTTGAACAAGGTTGGGCATGGCATGCCATCATCGCCCTTGGACAGCATACTCGGTAAGTTGATGTCGGGCGTGCCATGCCATCATCGCCATTGGGAAGCACACACGATCACACAAAGTCGGGCGAGACATGCCATCATTTCCTTTGGACGGCACAGATAATCGTACCACGTCAGGCGTGGCATGTTATAATCGCCCATGGTCAGCACACACGGTCAGACGACGTTGGCTATGGCAATGCCATCATCGCCCTTAGAAAACACACATGATCGAACTACATCAGGTGTAGCATGATATCATGGCACTTGGGAAGCACAATTGATCAGACGACGTCGTCCATGTCAATGTCATCAATGCCCTTAAAATGCACAGACGATTGGATGACATTAAGCGTGACATTCCATCATCGCCCTTGGAAAGCATAGACAATCGGACGACGTCGGGCATGGCATATTATCACCCCCTTAAAGAGCACAAATGATCAACGACGTCGGGCATGGCATGCCTGCATGGCCTTGGGCAGCACACACAGTCAGATGACATTGGGCGTGACATGTCATCATCACCCTTGGGCAGCACACACAGTCAGATGACATTGGGCGTGACATGTCATCATCACCCTTGGGCAGCACACACAGTCTTACAACGTCAGCATGGCATGCCACATGGCCCTTAGGCAGCACACAAAGTCGGATGACGTCGGGCTTGGCATGCCATCATCGATTTTGGACGGCAAAAAAGGACATACGACATCGGGCGTGGCATGCCATCATCGCCCTTGGACTGCACACATGGTCAGACGACGTCGGGCGTGCCATGACATCATTGCCCTTAGGCTGCACACTCTATTGGACGACGTCGGACGTAACATGCCATCGTTGCCCTTGGACAGCACACACGATCGGACCACATAAGGCTTGGCATGCCCGCATGGTTCATTGATAGCACACATGGTCAAACTAAGTTGGGCATGGCATGCCATAATCGCCCTTGGGCAGCATACACGGTCGGACGACGTTGGCCGTTAAATGCCATCATTGCCCTAGTGCAGCACACATGTTCGGACGACGTGGAGAATGACATGACATCATCGCCCTTGGACAGCCCACACGATTGGACTACGTCACACGTGGTCAATGCCATCATGTCCCTGGAGAAGCACACACAGTAGAACGAAGTCGGCCATGGAAATGCCATCATCACCCTTGAATTGCACACACGATCGGACGACGTCGGGCGTGGCATGCCCGTATCTCCCTTTCACCGCATACACGGTAAGATGACGTCGGGCGTGGCATGTTATCATCGCCCTTGGACGGAAAACACGATCAGACAATATCGGGCCGTGGTATGCCCGCATGGACCTTGGGCATGACACATGCTCAGATGACGTTAGGCGTTGCATGCCATCATCGCCATTGCGCAGCACACGCCGTCGGATGACGTCTGGCTTGACATGCTATCTTCGCCTTTGGACAACACACATGGAAGGACGATGTCAGGCGTGGCATGCCATCATTACCCTTGTACAACATACTCGGTCGGACGACGTCGGGTGTGGCATGCCCGCATGGACCTTGGTCAAAACACCAGTCTGACCACGTCGGGCATCGAATTCCATCATTGCCTTTGGATAGCATACATTGTCGGACGACGTCGACATGACATGCCATCATCGCCTTTGGATTGAACCCAAGGACGGACAAAATAGAGCATGGCATTCCCACATCGCCCTTGTGCAGCACAAATGTAAGACTACATAGGGTAAGGCATGCCATCTCGCCCTTGGATAGCATACACAGTCGGACTGCGTCGGGCGTGTCATGCCATTATCGCCCTTAGACTGCGCATACGGTTGGACGACATCGGACGTGGCATGACCATATGGCCCTTGGGCAGCACACACGGTCTCATGACGTCAAGCGTGGCATGCCATCATCGCCCTTGGACAGCACACAAGATCGGATACGTCGGGCGTGACATGCCATTATCGCCCTTGTGCAACGCACACGGTCGAACGACATCGGCCATGGCATGCCATCATCACCCTTTGAAAGCATACACGATTTGGCGACGTTTAGCGTGGCATTTTATCATCACCCTCGGACAGCACACACAATCGGACCATGTAGCGCATGGCATGCCCGCATTGCCCTTGGTCTGCAAAAATGGTCTGAGACATCGGGCGTGGCATGCCATTATTGCCCTTTGACAGCACACACGGTCGGACGACGTCGGGCGTGGCATGCCATCATCGCCATTGGAATGCATACACGATCGGACGACGTTGGACGTGGCATCTTATAATCACCTTTGGACAGCATACACGATTGGACAATGAAGGGAGTGGCATGCCCGCTCATCGCCTTTGGNCGCATGGCCCTTGGATTGCATCGGGCTTGGCATGCCATCATCTCCCTTGGGCAGCACATACGGTCGGACAACGTCGGGTATGGCATGCCATCATCACCCTTGTGCAGCACACACGGTCGGACGACATCGGGCTATTCATTTCCCTTGGACAACTTACATGGTCAGACTAGGTCAGGCGTGGCATGCCATCATGTCCCTTGGTAAACACACACGATCAGACGAGGTCGAGCGTGGCATCCCTTCATCACTTTTGGACTGCAAACATGGATGGATGAGTCGGGCGTGGTATGCCATCATCACCCTTGTGGAACAAACACGATCGGACGACGTCGGGCGATAGATGCCATCATTGCCCTTGGGAAGCACACACGGATGGATGATGTCGGGCATGGCATCCCATAATCGCCCTTGGACAACATACACGATCATATACGTCGGGCGTGACATGCCATTATCGCCCTTGTGCAACGCACACGGTCGAACGACGTCGGCCATGGCATGCCATCATCACCCTTTGAAAGCATACACGATTTGGCGACGTTTAGCGTGGCATTTTATCATCACCCTCGGACAGCACACACAATCGGACCACGTAGCGCATGGCATGCCCGCATTGCCCTTGGTCTGCAAAAATGGTCTGAGACATCTGGCGTGGCATGCCATTATTGCCCTTTGACAGCACACACGGTCGGACGACGTCGGGCGTGGCATGCCATCATCGCCATCGGAATGCATACACGATCGGACGACGTTGGACGTGGCATCTTATCATCACCTTTGGACAGCATACACGATTGGACAATGAAGGGAGTGGCATGCCCGCATGGCCCTTGGATTGCATCGGGCTTGGCATGCCATCATCTCCCTTGGGCAGCACATACGGTCGAACAACGTCGGGTGTGGCATGCCATCATCACCCTTGTGCAGCACACACGGTCGGACGACATCGGGCTATTCATTTCCCTTGGACAACTTACATGGTCAGACTAGGTCGGGCGTGGCATGCCATCATGGCCCTTGGTAAACACACACGATCAGACGACGTCGAGCGTGGCATCCCTTCATCACTTTTGGACTGCAAACATGGATGGATGAGTCGGGCGTGGTATGCCATCATCACCCTTGTGGAACAAACACGATCGGACGACGTCGGGCGATAGATGCCATCATTGCCCTTGGGAAGCACACACGGATGGATGATGTCGGGCATGGCATCCCATAATCGCCCTTGGACAACATACACGATCGGACGACGTCGGGCATGGAATGACATCATCTCTCTTAAATAGCATACACGGTCGGACGACGTCGGGCGTGGCATGCCCATATGGCCCTTGGGCAACACACAGTCTGACGATGTCGGGCGTGGCCTGCCCATATGGCTCTTAGGCAACACACCAGTCGGACGACACACGCCATCATCACCTTTGAATGACACACACGGTCAGACGACACACGCCATCATCGCTTAGTGACTCCACACAAGGACAAAATATGTCAGGCGTGGCATGCCATCATCGCCCTTGTGCATCACACAGTTTTAGACGACGTCGGGCATTATATGCCATCATTAAACTCGGGAAACACACATGGTAAGACAACATCGGTTATGGCATGAAATCTCACCCTCAGACAGCACACACGATTGGACGATGCTGTCCTTGTCATTCCATCATTGCCCTTCAGTAGCACACACGGTCGAACGACGTCGGGCGTGGCATGCCATCTTTGCCCTTGGACAGCATACACAGTCGAACAACGTCGAGCGTGGCATGCCATCATCGACCTTGGACAGCATACAAGGTCGGACTACGTCGGGTGTGGCATGCCATCATCGCCCTTGGAATGAACAAACGATCAGATGATGTCAGGCATGGCATGCCACCATCGTAATTGGACAGCATACACAGGGTCGAACAAGGTTGGGCATGGCATGCCATCATCGCCCTTGGACAGCATACACGTTCAGATGATGTCGGGCGTGCCATGCCATCATCGCCATTGGGAAGCACACACGGTCACACAAAGTCGGGCGAGATATGCAATCATTTCCTTTGGACAGCACAGATAATCGTACCACGTCAGGCGTGGCATGTTATAATCGCCCATGGTCAGCACACACGGTCAGACGACGTTGGCCATGGCAATGCCATCATCACCCTTAGAAAACACACACGATCGAACTACATCGGGTGTAGCATGATATCATGGCACTTGGGAAGCACAACTGATCAGACGATGTCGTCCATGGCAATGTCATCAATGCCCTTAATATGCACACACGATCGGATGACATTAAGCGTGACATGCCATCATCTCCCATGGAAAGCATAGACAATCGGAAGACGTCGGGCAAGGCATATTATCACCGCCTTAAAGAGCACAAACGATGAACGACGTCGGGCATGGCATGCCTGCATGGCCCTTGGCAGAACACACGGTCGGATGACATCGGGCGTGGCATGCCATTATTACCCTTGGGCAGCACACATGGTCGGACAACGTCAGGCGTGTCATGCCATCATCTCCCTTGGACAACATTCATTGTCGGATGATGTCGAGCGTCGCATGCCATCATTGCCCTTGTGCAGCACACACGGTCGGACAATGTCGGGCGTGGCATGCCATTATCACCCTTGGAAAGCATACACGATCGAACAACATTTGGTGTGGTATGGAATCATAACCCTTGGACAGCACACACAATAAGACCACGTAGAGCGTGGCATGCCCGCATGGCCCTTGGGCTGCACAGACGGTCGGACACGTCGGGGGTGGCATACCATTATCGCCCTCGGGAAGCACACACAGTCAGACTACGTCGGGTGTGGCATGCTATCTTGTCCTTTGACAGCACACAGAGTCAAACGACGTGAAGCGTGGCATGTCATCATCGCCCTTGGATAGCACACACGATCAGACTTTGTTAGGAGTTGCACGTAATCATCGCCCTTGGAGAGCATACATGGTCCGACGATGTCGAGCATGGAATGCCATCATCGCCTTTGGAATGAACACACAGTCAGACAACGTACGACATGGCATGCCATCATCGCCCTTCGATTACATACACATGCTCGAACAACATCGGGCGTGGCTTACCATCATCGCCCTTGGACAACACACACGGTCGAACGACATCCCGCGTGGCAGGCCATCATCGCCGTTGGACTGCACACACGGTTAGACGACGTCGAGCGTAGCATTCTATTATCACCATTGGGTAGTATACACGGTCGGACGATGTTGGGCGTTAAATCCCATCACTGCCCTTGGATAGAACACACGATCAGACGACGTCGAGAGTGGCATGCCATTTTTGCCCTTGGACGGCATACACAAGGTCGAACGACGTCGGGCGTTGCATGCAATCATCGCCCTTGGACAGTATACACGATCGGATGACGTCGGGTGTGGAATGTTATCATTGCCCTTGGACGGAACACACGGTTGAAAAACGTTGGGCGTGGCATGCTATCACCATCCTTTTGTAGCACACACGGTCAGATAATGTCGTGCGTTAAATACCATCATTGCCCTTGGACAGCATACACAGTCGGAATATGTCGGGCGTGGTATGCCATTTTTTCCCTTGTGCAGCACACACCGTTGGACGATGTCGGGCGTGGCATGCAATTATCGCCAATGGAAAGCATACACAATCGGACGACGTTGGGCAAGGCATCTTATCATCACCCTTAGACAGGACACACGATCAGCCAACGTAGCGCGTGGCATACCCGTACGTCCCTTGGATTTCGTCGGGTGTGGCATGCCATCATCGCCCTTCGGAAGCTCACACGGTCGGCCGACGTTGGGCTTTAGATGCCATCATTACCCTTGAGCAGCACACACGGTCGGACGACGTCGAGCGTGGCATGCCATCATCGCCCTTGGACAACACACACGACCGGACTACAATGGGTGTGGCATGCCATTTTGGCCCTTGGGTAGCACACACAGTTTGATAACGTCGGTTGTGGCAATGCCATCATCGCCCTTTGAATGCACACACGATCGAACAACGTCGGGCCTTGCATGCCATCATCGCCCTTGGAAAGCATACAAGATCAGACAACATCAGGCGTAGCATGTTATCATCGCCATTGTATATAAAACACGATCAGACAACGTCGGGCGTGGCATGCCCGAATGGACCTTGGGAATCACACACGGTCGGATTATGTCTGGCGTTGCATGCCATCATCGCGATTGGGCAGCACATGCGATCGGACGATGTCGGCCTTGACATGCCATCTTCACCCTTGGACAACACACAAGGTGGGATAATGTCTAGCGTGGCATGACATTGTTGCCCTTGGACAGCACACACGATCGGACCACATAAGGCTTGGCATGCACGCATGGTCCTTTGATAGCACACATGGTCAAACTACGTTGGGCATGGCATGCCATAATCTCCCTTGGGCAGCATACACGGTCGGACGACGTTGGGCGTTAAATGCCATCATTGCCCTAGTGCAGCACACACGTTCGGACGACGTGGAGAATGACATGACATCATCGCCCTTGGACAGCCCACACGATTGGACTACGTCGCGCGTGGCATGTCATCATGTCCCTTGAGAAGCACACACAGTAGAACGAAGTCGGCCCTGGAAATGCCATCATCACCCTTGAAATGCACACACGATCGGACAACGTCGGGCGTGGCATGCGTGCATCTCCCTTTCACCGCATACACGGTAAGATGATGTCGAGCGTGGCATGTTCTCATCGCCCTTTGACAGAAAACACGATCAGACAATATCGGGCGTGGTAAGCCCGCATGGACCTTGGGCATGACATACGGTCGGATGACGTTAGGCGTTGCGTGCCATCATCGCCATTGGGCAGCACACGCGGTCGGATGACGTCTGGCTTGACATGCTATCTTCGCCTTTGGACAACACACATGGTAGGACGATGTCAGGCGTGGCATGCCATCATTACCCTTGTACAACATACTCGGTCAGACGACGTCGGGTGTGGCATGCCCGCATGGACCTTGGTCAAAACACCAGTCTGACCACGTCGGGCATCGAATCCCATCATCGCCTTTGGATAGCATATACTGTCGGACGACGTCGACATGACATGCCATCATCGCTTTTGGATTGAACCCAAGGACGGACGAAATCGAGCATGGCATTCCCGCATCGCCCTTGTGCAGCACAAATTGTAAGACTACATCGGGTATGGCACGCCATCTCGCCCTTTGATAGCATACACAGTCGGACTGCGTCGGGCGTGTCATACCATTATCGCCCTTAGACTACGCATACGGTTGGACGACATCGGGCGTGGCATGACCATATGGCCCTTGGGCAGCACACATGGTCGCATGACGTCAAGCGTGGCATGCCATCATCGCCCTTGGACAGCACACAAGATTGGACTACGTCGGGCGTGACATGCCATTATCGCCCTTGTTCAACGCACACGGTCCAACGATGTCGGGCATGGCATGCCATAATCACCCTTTGAAAGCAAAGACAATTCGGCGATGTTTGGCGTAGCATTATATCATCACCCTCGGATAGAACACACAATCGGACCATGTAGCGCGTGGCATGCCCGCATTGCCTTTGGTCTTCAAAAATGGCCTGAGACATCGGGCGTGGCATGCAATTATTGCCTTTGGACAGCACACACGGTCGGACGACGTCGAGCGTGGCATGCCGTCATCGCCATTGGAATGCCTACACGATCGGACAACGTTGTACGTGGCATCTTATAATCACCTTTGGACAGCATACACGATCAGACAACGAAGGGAGTGGCATGCCCGCATGGCTCTTGGATTACATCGGGCTTGGCCTGCCATCATCTCTCTTGGGCAGCACATACGGTCGGACAATGTCGGGTGTGGCATGCCATCATCACCCTTGTGCAGCACACACGGTCGGACGACATCGGGCGATTTATTTCCCTTGGACAACTTACACGGTCGGACTAGGTCGGGCGTGGCATGCCATCATGGCCCTTGGTAAACACACACGATCAGACGACGTCGAGCGAGGCATCCCATCATCGCTTTTGGACTGCACACATTGATGGATGAGTCTGGCGGGGCATGCCATCATCACCCTTGTGGAACAAATACGATCGGACGACGTCGGGCGATAGATGCCATCATTGCCCTTGGGAAGCACACACGGACAGATGATGTCGGGCATGGCATCCCATAATCGCCCTTGGACAACATACACCATCGGATAACGTCGGGCATGGAATGACATCATCTCTCTTAAATAGCATACACGGTAGGACGACGTCGGGCGTGGCATGCCCATCTGGCCCTTGGGCAACACACAGTCTGACGACGTCGGGCGTGGCATGCCCATATGGATCTTAGGCAACACACCTGTCGGACTACGTCGGGGATGTTAAGCCATCATCACCTTTGAATGACACACACGGTCGGACGACACATGCCATCATCTCTTAGTGACTGCACACAAGGAAAAAATATGTCGGGCGTGGCATGCCATCATCCCCTTGTGCATCACACACTGTTAGACGACGTCGGGAATTAGATGCCATCATTAAACTTGGGAAACACACATGGTAAGACAACATCGGGTATGGCATGAAATCTCACCCTTAGACAGCACACACGATTGGACGACGTTGTCCGTGTCATTCCATAATTGCCCTTCAGTAGCACATACGGTCGGATGACGTCGGGCGTGGCATGCCATCATTGCCCTTGGACAGCATACACAGTCGAACAACGTCGAGCGTGGCATGCCATCATCGCCCTTGGACAGCATACAAGGTCGGACTACGTCGGGTGTGGCATGCCATCATCGCCCTTGGTATGAAAAAACGATCAGATGATGTCAGGCATGGCATGCCACCATCGTAATTGGATAGCATACACAGGGTTAAACAAGGTTGGGCATGGCATGCCATCATTGCCCTTGGACAGCATACTCGGTCAGTTGATGTCGGGCGTGCCATGCCATCATCGCCATTGGGAAGCACACACGATCACACAAAGTCGGGCGAGACATGCCATCATTTCCTTTGGACAGCACAGATAATCGTACCACGTCAGGCGTGGCATGTTATAATCGCCCATGGTCAGCACACACGGTCAGACGACGTTGGCTATGGCAATGCCATCATCGACCTTAGAAAACACACATGATCGAACTACATCAGGTGTAGCATGATATCATGGCACTTGGGAAGCACAATTGATCAGACGACGTCGTCCATGTCAATATCATCAATGCCCTTAAAATGCACAGACGATCGGATGACATTAAGCGTGACATGCCATCATCGCCCTTGGAAAGCATAGACAATCGGTCGACGTCGGGCATGGCATATTATCACCCCCTTAAAGAGCACAAATGATCAACGACGTCGGGCATGGCATGCCTGCATGGCCTTGGGCAGCACACACAGTCAGATGACATTGGGCGTGACATGTCATCATCACCCTTGGGCAGCACACACAGTCAGATGACATTGGGCGTGACATGTCATCATCACCCTTGGGCAGCACACACAGTCTTACTACGTCAGCATGGCATGCCACATGGCCCTTAGGCAGCACACAAAGTCTGATGACGTCGGGCTTGGCATGCCATCATCGATTTTGGACGGTAAAAAAGGACATACGACATCAGGCGTGGCATGCCATCATCGCCCTTGGACTGCACACACAGTCAGACGACGTCGGGCGTGCCATGACATCATTGCCCTTAGGCTGCACACTCTATTGGACGACGTCGGACGTAACATGCCATCATTGTACTTGGGCAGCACACTCGGTCGGACTACATCGATCGTGGAATGCAATAATTGTCATTGAACAACATACATAGTCCGACGACATCTGGCGTGGCATTCCCGCATGGCCCTTGGGAAACACACCAGTCGGACAACGTCGCGCATGACAAGCCATCGTCGCCTTTGGATAGAACACACGGTCGGATGACATAGAGGTGGCATGCCATCATCGCCTTTGTGCATCACACAAGGACAAACAACATCGGGTGTGGCATGCCATAATCGCCCTTGTGCAGCACACACTATTAGACGATGTCGGGCATTAGATGCCATCATTACTCTTGCGCAACACACACGGTTGGACTACATCGGGTGTTGCATCATGTCTAGCCCTTGGATAACACACACGGTCGGACGATGTTGGGCGTGTCATGCCATCATCGCCCTTCGACAGCACACACGGTCGGACTACGTCAGGCGTGGCATACAATCATCGCCCGTGGACAGCATACACGGTCATACGACATCGAGTGTGGAATACCATAATCGCAATTGGACAGCATACACAGGGTCGAACGAGGTCGGGCGTAGCATGCCATCATCGCCCTTGGACAGCATACACCGTCAAACAACGTCTGGCGTGACATGCCACATTGCCCTTGGGAAGCACACACGGTGGGACAAAGTCAGGCGAGGCATGCCATCATTGCCCTTCGAAAGCATACACGGTCGGACTACATCGGGCGTGGCATGTTATAATCGCCCATTGTCAGCACACACGGTCAGACAACGTCGGTCGTGGCAATGCCATCATCTCTCTTAGACAGAACATAGGATCAAACTTTGTCGGGTGTGGCATGATATCATGGCCCTTGGGAAGCACAATCGATCGGACGACGTCGGTCGTGGCAATGTCATCAACGCCCTTGGAATGCAAACACGGTCGAACGACGTCTAGCGTGACATGCCATCATTGCCTTTAGAAAGCATACATGATCGGACGACGTCGTTCATGTCATGTTATCATCTCCCTTGAAGAAAAGACACGATCAGATGATGTCGTGTGAGGCATGCCTCTATGGCCCTGGGGCAGCACACACGGTCGAATGACTTCGGGCGTGGCATGCCATTATCACCCTTGGGGAGCATACACGGTTAGAGGACGTCGGGTGTGGCATGCCATTTTTTCCCTTGGACAGCATACACGGTCGGACGATGTTAGGCGTGGAATGCCATCATCGCCCTAGCACACACGGTAGGACGATGTCGGGCGTGACATGACATCATCACCTTGGAAAGCATACACGATCGAACGACGTTGGTCGTGGCATGGAATAATCACCCTTGGACAGCACACACGATTGGACTACTTAGGGTGTTGAATGCCCGCATGGCCCTTGTGCTGCACACACGGTCGGACACGTCGGGGTGGGAATTCCATTATCGTTCTAGTGGAGCACACATGGTCGCACGACGTCGGGCGTGGCATGCCATCATCTCCATTGGAAAGCATACCGATCGGACGACGTTGGGCGTTGTATACGATCATCTCCATTGCACAGCACAAACGGTCGAACAACGTCGGGCTTGACATGCCATCTTCTACCTTGGACAACACACATGGTGGGACGACGTCGGGCATGGTATGCCATCAACGCCCTTGGACTGAATACACGGACGAACTACGTCGGGCGCGGCATGCCATCATGTCCCTTGGCCAACGCAGATGGTAAGACGAATTCGAGCGTTGCATGCCATCATCCCTCTTGGAATGCACACACGTACGGATGACGTCGTGCGTGGCATGCCATCATCACCCTTGTGCAGCACACACGGTCTGACGACGTCGGATGTGGCACACCATCATCTCCCTTGGACAGAATACTAGGTTGGACTATGTCGGGCGTGGCACGCCATCATCGCCCTTGGAATGAACACACGATCCGATGATGTCGAGCATAGCATGCCATAATCGCAATTGGACAGCATACACATGGTTGAACGAGGTTGAGCGTGGCATGCCATCATCGCCCTTGGACAGCATACACGATCAGACAATGTCGGCAATTGCCATGCCATGATTGCCCTTGCGAAGAACACCCAGTGAGACAATATTGGGCAAGGCATGCCATCATTTAACTTAGAAAGCACACACGGTCGGACTACGTCGGGCATGGCATGTTATAATCGCCCATTGTCAGCACACATGGTCAGAAGACGTCGGTCGTGGCAATTCCATCAGCGCCCTTGGACAGCACACACGATCGAACAACGTCGGGTGTGGCATGACATCATGGCCCTTGGGAAGCATAATCAATCGAACGACGTCGGCCGTGGAAATGTCATCAACGCCCTTGGAATGCAAACACGGTCGGACGACGTCGAGCGTGACATGCCATCATCGCCCTTGGAAAGCATACACGATCGGACGACGTCAGGCATGGCATGTTATCATCGCCCTTGAAGAAAACACGATCAGACGACGTCGTGCGAGGCATGCCTGCATGGCCCTTGGGCAGCACACACGGTCGAAGGACTTCGAGCGTAACATGCCATTATCATCCTTGGGGAGCACACACGGTCGGACGACGTCGGTTGTGGCATAGCATCATTGCCCTTGGACATCATACATGGTCGGACGATGTCGGGCGTGGCATGTTATCATCTCCCTTGTGCATCACACACAGTCGGACGATGCCGGGCGTGGCATGACATCATCACCCTTGAAAATCATACATGATCGAACGACGTTTGTCGTGGCATGGTATCATCACCCTTGGACAACACACACGATTGGACCACGTAGGGTGTGGCATGCCCGCATGGCCCTAGTGCTACCTACACACATGGTCGGACACGTCGGGGTTGTCCTGCCATTATCGTTCTTCGGAAGCACACAAAGTCACACGACGTCGGGCGTGGCATGCCATCATCTCTATTAGAAAGCATACCGATCGGACGACGTTGGACGTGGCATGTTATCATTCACCCTTGGACAGCAGACACGATCGGACCATGTAAGGCTTGGCATGCCCGCATGGTCCTTTGATAGCAAACACGGTCAAACTACGTTGGGCATGGCATGCCATAATCGCCCTTGGGCAGCATACACGGTCGGACGACGTTGGGCGTTAAATGCCATCATTGCCCTAGTGCAGCACACACGTTCGGACGACGTGGAGAATGACATGACATCATCGCCCTTGGACAGCCCACACGATTGGACTACGTCACACGTGGTCAATGCCATCATGTCCCTGGAGAAGCACACACAGTAGAACAAAGTCGGCCATGGAAATGCCATCATCACCCTTGAAATGCACACACGATCAGACGACGTCGGGCATGGCATGCCTGTATCTCCCTTTCACCGCATACACGGTAAGATGACGTCGGGCGTGGCATGTTATCATCGCCCTTGGACGGAAAGACGATCAGACAATATCGGGCCGTGGTATGCCCGCATGGACCTTGGGCATGACACATGCTCAGATGACGTTAGGCGTTGCATGCCATCATCGCCATTGCGCAGCACACGCGGTCGGATGACGTCTGGCTTGACATGCTATCTTCGCCTTTGGACAACACACATGGAAGGACGATGTCAGGCGTGGCATGCCATCATTACCCTTGTACAACATACTCGGTCGGACGACGTCGGGTGTGGCATGCCCGCATGGACCTTGGTCAAAACACCAGTCTGACCACGTCGGGCATCGAATCCCATCATTGCCTTTGGATAGCATATATTGTCGGACAACGTCAACATGACATGCCATCATCACCTTTGGATTGAACCCAAGACGGACAAAATAGAGCATGGCATTCCCACATCGCCCTTGTGCAGCACAAATGTAAGACTACATCGGGTAAGGCATGCCATCTCGCCCTTGGATAGCACACAGTCGAACTGCGTCGGGCGTGTCATGCCATTATTGCTCTTAGACTGCGCATACGGTTGGACGACATCGGACGTGGCATGACCATATGGCCCTTGGGCAGCACACACGGTCGCATGACGTCAAGCGTGGCATGCCATCATCGCCCTTGGACAGCACACAAGATCGGACTACGTCGGGCGTGACATGCCATTATCGCCCTTGTGCAACGCACAGGGTAGAACGACGTCGGGCATGGCATGCCATCATCACCCTTTGAAAGCATACATGATTCGGCGACGTTTAGCGTGGCATTTTATCATCACCCTCGGACAGCACACACAATCGTACCACGTAGCGCGTGGCATGCCCGCATTGCCCTTAGTCTGCAAAAATGGTCTGAGACATCGGGCGTGGCATGCCATTATTACCCTTTGACAGCACACACGGTCGGACGACGTCGGGCGTGGCATGCCATCATCGCCATTGGAATGCATACACGATCGGACGACGTTTGACGTGGCATCTTATAATCACCTTTGGATAGCATACACGATTGGACAATGAAGGGAGTGGCATGCCCGCATGGCCCTTGGATTACATCGGGCTTGGCATGCCATCATCTCCCTTGGGCAGCACATACGGTCGGACAACGTCGGGTGTGGCATGCCATCATCACCCTTGTGCAGCACACACGGTCGGACGACATCGGGCTATTCATTTCCCTTGGACAACTTACATGGTCAGACTAGGTCGGGCGTGGCATGCCATCATGGCCCTTGGTAAACACACACGATCAGACGACGTCGAGCGTGGCATCCCTTCATCACTTTTGGACTGCAAACATGGATGGATGAGTCGGGCGTGGTATGCCATCATCACCCTTGTGGAACAAACACGATCGGACGACGTCGGGCGATAGATGCCATCATTGCCCTTGGGAAGCACACACGGATGGATGATGTCGGGCATGGCATCCCATAATCGCCCTTGGACAACATACACGATCGGACGACGTCGGGCATGGAATGACATCATCTCTCTTAAATAGCATACACGGTCGGACGACGTCGTGCATGGCATGCCCATATGGCCCTTGGGCAACACACAGTCTGACGATGTCGGGCGTGGCATGCCCATATGGCTCTTAGGCAACACACCAGTCGGACGACACACGCCATCATCACCTTTGAATGACACACACGGTCGGACAACACACGCCATCATCGCTTAGTGACTCCACACAAAGACAAAATATGTCAGGCGTAGCATGCCATCATCGCCCTTGTGCATCACACACTGTTAGACGACGTCGGGCATTATATGCCATCATTAAACTTGGGAAACACACATGGTAAGACAACATCGGGTATGGCATGAAATCTCACCCTCAGACAGCACACACGATTGGACGACGCTGTCCTTGTCATTCCATCATTGCCCTTCAGTAGCACACACGGTCGAACGACGTCGGGCGTGGCATGCCATCTTTGCCCTTGGACAGCATACACAGTCGAACAACGTCGAGCGTGGCATGCCATCATCGACCTTGGACAGCATACAAGGTTGGACTACGTCGGGTGTGGCATGCCATCATCGCCCTTGGAATGAACAAACGATCAGATGATGTCAGGCATGGCATGCCACCATCGTATTTGGACAGCATACACATGGTCGAACAAGGTTGGGCATGGCATGCCATCATCGCCCTTGGACAGCATACACGTTCAGATGATGTCGGGCGTGCCATGCCATCATCGCCATTGGGAAGCACACACGGTCACACAAAGTCGGGCAAGACATGCCATCATTTCCTTTGGACAGCACAGATAATCGTATCACGTCAGGCGTGGCATGTTATAATCGCCCATGGTCAGCACACACGGTCAGACGACGTTGGCCATGGCAATGCCATCATCACCCTTAGAAAACACACACGATCGAACTACATCGGGTGTAGCATGATATCATGGCACTTGGGAAGCACATCTGATCAGACGACGTCGTCCATGGCAATGTCATCAATGACCTTAATATGCACACACGATTGGATGACATTAAGCGTGACATGCCATCATCTCCCTTGGAAAGAATAGACAATCGGAAGACGTCGGGCAAGGCATATTATCACCGCCTTAAAGAGCACAAACGATGAACGACGTCGGGCATGGCATGCCTGCATGGCCCTTGGCAGAACACACGGTCGGATGACATCGGGCGTGGCATGCCATTATTACCCTTGGGCAGCACACATGGTCGGACAACGTCAGGCGTGTCATGCCATCATCTCCCTTGGACAACATTCATTGTCGGATGATGTCGAGCGTCGCATGCCATCATTGCCCTTGTGCAGCACACACGGTCGGACAATGTCGGGCGTGGCATGCCATTATCACCCTTGGAAAGCATACACGATCGAACAACATTTGGTGTGGTATGGAATCATAACCCTTGGACAGCACACACAATAAGACCACGTAGAGCGTGGCATGCCCGTATGGCCCTTGGGCTGCACACACGGTCGGACACGTCGGGGGTGGGATACCATTATCGCCCTCGGGAAGCACACATAGTCATACTACGTCGGGTGTGGCATGCTATCTTGTTCTTTGAAAGCACACAGAGTCAGACGACGTGAAGCGTGGCATGTCATCATCGCCCTTGGATAGCACACACGATCAGACTTTGTTAGGAGTTGCACGTAATCATCGCCCTTGGAGAGCATACACGGTCCGACGATGTCGAGCATGGAATGCCATCATCGCCTTTGGAATGAACACACAGTCAGACAACGTACGGCATGGCATGCCATCATCGCCCTTCGATAACATACACATGCTCGAACAACATCGGGCGTGGCTTACCATCATCGCCCTTGGACAACACACACGGTCGAACGACATCCCGCGTGGTAGGCCATCATCGCCGTTGGACTGCACACACGGTTAGACGACGTCGAGCGTAGCATTCTATTATCACCCTTGGGTAGTATACACGGTCGGACGATGTCGGGCGTTAAATCCCATCACTTCCCTTGGATAGAACACACGATCAGACGACGTCGAGAGTGGCATGCCATTTTTGCCCTTGGACGGCATACACAAGTTCGAACGACGTCGGGCGTTGCATGCAATCATCGCCCTTGGACAATATACATGATCGGATGACGTCGGGTGTGGCATGTTATCATTGCCCTTGGACGGAACACACGGTTGAAAAACGTCGGGCGTGGCATGCTATCACCATCCTTTTGTAGCACACACGGTCAGATAATGTCGTGCGTTAAATACCATCATTGCCCTTGGACAGCATACACGGTCGGAATATGTCAGGCGTGGTATGCCATTTTTTCCCTTGTGCAGCACACACGGTTGGACGATGTCGGGCGTGGCATGCAATTATCGCCAATGGAAAGCATACACAATCGGACGACGTTGGGCATGGCATCTTATCATCACCCTTAGACAGCACACACGATCAGACCACGTAGCGCGTGGCATACCCGCACGTCCCTTGGATTACGTCGGGTGTGGCCTGCCATCATCGCCCTTCGGAAGCTCACACGGTCGGCCGACGTTGGGCTTTAGATGCCATCATTACCCTTGAGCAGCACACACGGTCGGACGACGTCGAGCGTGGCATGCCATCATCGCCCTTGGACAGCACAGACGACCAGACTACATTGGGTGTGGCATGCCATTATGGCCCTTGGGTAGCACACACAGTTGGATAACGTCGGTTGTGGCAATGCCATCATCGCCCTTTTAATGCACACACGATCGAACGACGTCGGGCCTTGCATGCCATCATCGCCCTTGGAAAGCATACACGATCAGACAACGTCAGGCGTAGCATGTTATCATCGCCATTGTATATAAAACACGATCAGACAACGTCGGGCGTGGCATGCCCGAATGGACCTTGGGCATCACACACGGTCGGATTATGTCTGGCGTTGCATGCCATCATCGCGATTGGGCAGCACATGCGATCGGACGACGTCGGGCTTGACATACCATCTTCACTCTTGGACAACACACAAGGTGGGATAATGTCTAGCGTGGCATGCCATTGTTGCCCTTGTACAGCGTACACGGTCGGACTACGTCGGGCGTGGCATGCCATCATAGCCCTTGTCCAACACACAAGGTCGGACGATGTCTAGCGTAGCATGTAATCATCGCTCTTGGACTGCACACATGGATGAACGACTTCGGATGTGGCATACTATCATCGCCCCTGAATAGCACACACGGTCGGACGATGCTAGGCTTTGCTTGAAAGAATGGTCCTTGAACAACACATACGGTCTGACGACGTCAAGCATGGCATGCCATCATCCCCCTTGGACAGTGCACATGATCTGAATACATCGAGCGTGCCATGCCATCATCTCCCTTCAACAACACTCACGGTCGGACGAAGTCCGTCGTGGCATGCCATCATCACCCTTTGAAAGCATACATGATCGGATGACGTCAAGCATGGCATGTTATCATCGCCCTTGGACAGCACACGTGATCAGAACACGTAGCGCATGGCATGCTCGCATGGCCCTTTTGCAGCACACACAGTCATATGACGTCGGGCGTGGCATGCCATCATCGCCATTGGGCAGCACACACGGTCCGACAACATCGGGCGTGACATGCCATCATCGCCCTTGGGCAGTACGCACGGTCGGACAACGTCGGGCGTGGCATGCCATCATCACCCTTGGACAGCATACACGGTAAAACGTTGTCGAGCATGGCAGGGAATCATCGCCTTTTTAATGAACACATTGTTGGACAACGTCGTGCATGGCATGCCTTCATCGCTCTTGGAAAGTATACACATGGTCGGACGACATCTAGCGTGGCATGCCAACATCTCCCTTGAACACCATACATGGTCAAGCAACGTCGGGAGTGGCATGTAATCATCTCCCTTGGACAGCACACATGGTCGGACGATGTCGGGCGTAACATGCTATCATCGCCCTTGGGCAGCACACACTGTCGGATGACGTCGGACATTAAATGCAATCATTGCCCTTGGATAGCATTTACGGTCGGACTATGTCGGTTGTGGAATATTATAATCTCCCTTTGAAAGCATACAGGACCGGATGACATTGGGTGTGGCATGTTATCATCGCCGTTGGACAGCACACAGATCAGACCACAAAGGGTGTGGCATGCCCGTATGGCCCTTGGGCAGCACACACGGTAAAATAACGTTTGGTATGGCATGCCATGATCGCTATTGGGCAGCACACATGTCAAACGATGTCAGGCGTGGCATGCAATCATTGCCCTTGGACAACATAAACGATCAGACGACGTTGGGCATGGCATGCCATCATCGCCCTTGGAATGAACACACAGTTGGACGACGTCGGTCATGGCAAGCCATCATCGCCCTTGGACAGAATACACAGGGTCGGATGACGTCGGGCATGGCATGCCATCATCACCCTCTAATAGCATACATGGTCGGACAACGTCGAGTGTGGCATGTTATCATCACCCTCGGACTGCACACACTGTCGGACAACATCGGGCTTAGAATGCTATTATCGCCCTTGGGCAGAACACACGAACGGATTACATCGGGCGTTAATTGCCATCACCGCTCTTGGACAGAATACACGATTGGATTACATCGGGCGTGGCATGTTATCATCTCCCTTAGACAGCACACACGATCAGAATACGTCAAGCGTGGCATGCCCACATGGCCCTTGGGCAGCACACACGATCGCACGACGTCGGGCGTGGCAATGCTATCATTTCCCTTGGGTAGCACACATGTTCAAATTACGTCATGCGTTAAATGCCATCATTTCCCTTGGACAGAATACACGGTTGGTCTATGTTGGGTGTGGCATGTAATCAATGCCCTATGTCAGCACGCACAATCTGATGATGTCATGCGTGGCATGCCCGTATCTCCCTTGGGCTACATACACGGTCGCATGATGTCGGGTGTGGCATGCCATCACAGCACTTGGGCAGGACAGACACTCAGATGACATTGAGCGTGACATGTCATCATCACCCTTGGGCAGCACACACAGTCATACTACGTCAGCATGGCATGCCACATGGCTCTTAGGCAGCACACACGGTCGGATGACGTCGGGCTTGACATGCTATCTTCACCTTTGGACAACACACATTGTAGGACGATGTCGAGCGTGGCATACCATCATTACCCTTGTACAACATACTCGGTCGGACGAAGTTGTGTGTGTCATACCCGCATGGACCTTGGGCAAAACACCAGTCTGACCACGTCGGGCATCGAATCCTAGCATCGCCTTTAGATAGCATATACGGTCGGATGACGTCGACATGACATGCCATCATCGCATTTGGATTGCACCTAAGGACGGACGAAATCGAGCATGGCATTCCAGCATCGCCCTTCTGCAGCACAAATTGTAAGACTACATCGGGTATGGCATGCCATCTCACCCTTGGATAGCATACACAGTCGGACTGCGTCGGGCGTGTCATGCCATTATCGCCCTTAGACTGCGCATACGGTTGAACGACATCGGGCGTGGCATGACCATATGGCCCTTGGGCAGCACACACGGTCGCATGACGTCAAGCGTGGCATGCTATCATCGCCCTTGGACAGCACACAAGATCGGACTACGTCGGGCGTGACATGCCATTATCTCCCTTGTGCAGCGCACACGGTCGAACGATGTCGGGCTTGGCATGCCATCATCACCCATTGAAAGCATACACGATTGGGAGACGTTTGTCGTGGTATGTTATCATCACCCTTGGACAGCACACACAATCGGACCGCGAAGCGAGTGGCATGCCCGCATTAACCTTGGGCTGCAAAAATGGTCTGACACATCGGACGTGGCATGCCATTATTGCCCTTGGACAGCACACACGGTCGGACGACGTCAGGCGTGGAATTCCATCATCGCCATTGGAAAGCATACACGATCGGACGACGTTGGACGTGGCATCTTATCATCAACTTTGGACAACATACACGATCGGACAACTAGGGAGTGGCATGCCCGCATGGCCCTTGGATTACATCGGGCTTGGCATGCCATCATCGCCCTTGGGCAGCACATATGATCGGACAACGTCTGGTGTGGCATGCCATCATCACCCTTTTGCAGCACAGACGATCGGACGACATCGGGCGATAGATTCCATCATTTCCCTTGGACAACTTACACGGTCAGACTAGGTCGGGCGTGGCATGACATCATGGCCCTAGGTTAACACACACGATCGGACGACGTCGAGCGTGGCATCCCATCATCGCTTTTGGACTACACACATGGATTGATGAGTCGGGCGTGGCATGTAATCATCACCCTTGTGCAACAAACACGGTCGGACGACGTTGGGCATGAAATGACATCATCTCTCTTAAATAGCATACACGGTCAAACGACGTCGGGCGTGGCATGCCTATATGGCCCTTGGGCAACACACAGTCGGACGACGTCGGGCGTGGCATGCCCATAGCCCTTGGGAAACACACCAGTTGGACGACGTCGGGCATGTTAAGCAATCACCGCCATTGAATGACACACACGGTCGGACGACACATGCCATCATCGCTTTGTGACTGCACACAAGGACAAAATATGTCGGCCGTGGCATGCCATCATCGCTCTTGTGAATCTCACAGTGTTTGATGACGTCGGGCAATAGATGCCATCATTAAACATGGGAAATACACATGGTAAGACAACATCGGGTATGGCATGACATCTAACCCTTAGACAACACACACGGTTGGACGACATTGTCCGTGTCATGCCATCATTGCCCTTCAATAGCACACACGGTTGGACGACGTCGGGCGTGGCATGCCATCATCGCCCTTGGACAGCATACACGGTCGAACAACGTCGAGCGTGGCAGGCCATCATCGCCCTCGAACAGCATACAAGGTCGGACTACGTCGGGTGTGGCATGCCATCATCGCCCTTGGAATGAGCAAACGATCAGATGATGTCAGGCATGGCATGCCATCATCGTAATTGGACAGCATAAATAGGGTCGAGCAAGGTTGGGCATGGCATGCCATCATCGCCCTTAGAGAGCATACACGGTCTGACTATGTCGGGCGTGCCATGCCATCATCGCCATTGGGAAGCACACACGGTAAGATAAAGTCGGGCATGGCAATGTAATCAATGCCCTGAAAATACATAGACGATCGGATGACATTGGGCGTGACATGCCATCATCGCCCTTGGAAATCATAGACGATCGGACGACGTCAGGCATGGCATATTATGATCGCCTTAAAGAGCACAAACGATCAACGACGTCAGGCATGGCATGCCTGCATGGCCCTTGGGCAGAACACAAGGTCAGATGACATCAGGCGTGGCTTGCCATTATCACCCTTGGGCAGCACACATGGTCAGACAACGTCGGGCGTGTCATGCAATCATCGCCCACAACATACATTGTTGGATGATGTCGAGCGTGGCATGCCATAATTGCCCTTGTGCAGAACACACGGTCGGACAATGTCGGGCGTGGCATGCCATTATCACCCTTGAAAAGCATACACGATCGAACAACATTTGGCGTGGTATGGAATCATCACTCTTGGACAGCACACACAATAAGACCACGTAGGGCGTGGCATGCCCGCATGGCCCTTGGGCTGCACATACAGTCGGACACGTCGGGGGTGGCATGCCATTATCGCCCTTGGGCAGCACCCACGGTCGGGTTACGTCGGGTGTGGCATGCTATCTTTCCCTTGGACATCACACAGAGTCAGACGATGTTAAGTGTGGCGTGTCATCATAACCCTTGGATAGCACACACGATCGGACTTTGTTAGGTGTTGCATGTAATCATCGCCCTTGCAGAGCATACACGGTCCGATGATGTCGGGCGTGGCTTGCCATCATTGTCTTTGGAATGATCTCACGGTCGAACAACCTTCGATAATATACCCATGGTTGAATAACATCGGGCGTGGCTTACCATTATCGCCCTTGGACAACACACACGGTCGAACGACATCCCGCGTGGCAGGCCATCATCGTCGTTAGACTGCACACACGGTCAGACAACGTCGAGCGTGGCATTCTATTATCACCCTTGGGTAGTATACACTGTCGGACGATGTTGGTCGTTAAAACCCATCACTGCCCTTGGATAGAACACACGGTCAGACGACGTCGGGAGGGGCATGCCATATTTGCCCTTGGACGGCATACACAAGGTCGAACGACGTCGGGCATTGCATGCCATCATCGCTCTTGGACAATATACACGATCGGATGACGTCGGGTGTGGCATGTTATCATCGCCCTTGGATTGTACACACGGTTGAAAAACATCAGGCGTGGCATGCTATCACCATCTCTGGAAGCACACACGGTCAGATAATGTCAGGCGTTAAATGCCATCATTGCCCTTGGACAGCATACACAGTCGGAATATGTCGGGGGTGGCATGCCATTTTTTCCCTTGTGCAGCACACACGGTTGGACGATGTCGGATGTTGCATGCTATCATCGCCAATGGAAAGCATATATAATAGGACGACGTTGGGCATGGCATCTTATAATAAGCTTTGGACAACATGCACGATCAAACTACGTAGCGCGTGGCATGCCCGCATTTCCCTTGAATTACGTCAGACGTTGCATGCCATCATCGCCATTGGGAAGCACACTCGGTTGGACGACATTGGGCGTAAGATGCCATCATTGCCCTTTGGTAGCAGACACGTTTTGACGATATTGAGCGTGGCATGCCATCATCACCCTTGGAAAGCATACACGATTAGATGACGTTTGGAGTCGCATGTTATCATCAACCTTGGATAGCACACACGATCAGACCACGTAGTGCATGCCATGCCTCCATTGCCCTTTTTGCTGCACACATTGTCGGACACGTCGGGCGTGGCATGCCATTATCGCCCTTGAGCACCACACACGGTCAGACGACGTCGGGCGTGGCATGCAATCATTGCCAATGGAAAGCATACACGATCAGACGACGTCAGGCATGGCATCTTATCATCACCCTTAGACAGAACACACGATCAGACCACGTAGGGCGAGGCATGCCCACATGGCCCTTGGATTACGTAGGGTGTGGCATGCCATCATCGCCCTTGGGAAGCTCACACAGTCGGACGATGTTGGGCTTTAGATGCCATCATTACCCTTGAGCAGCACACACGGTTGGACAACGTCGAGAGTGGCATGCCATCATCGCCCTTGGACAGCAAACACGAACGGACTACAACGGGTGTGGCATGCCATCATGGCCCTTGGGTATCACACACAGTTGGACAACGTCGGTTTTGGCAATTCCATCATCTCCCTTTGAATGCACACACGATCGAACGACGTCGGGCCTTGCATGCCATCATCGCCCTAGAAAGCATACACGATCAGATGTCAGGCGTGGGATGTTATCATCGCCATTGAATAGAAAAACCGATCAGACAACGTCGGGCGTGGCATGCCCGAATGGACCTTGGGCATCACACATGGTCGGATTATGCCAGGCATTGCATGCCATCATCGCCATTGGGCAGCACACGCAATCGGATGACGTCGGGCTTGACATGACATCTTCGCCCTTGGACAACACACAAGGTGGGATAATGTCTAGGGTGGCATGCCATCGTCGCCCTTGTACAACATACACGGTCGGACTACGTCGGGCGTGGCATGCCATCATGGCCCTTGGAAAGCACAATCAATCGGACGATGTTGGCCGTGGAATTGTCATCAACGCGCTTGGAATGCAAACACGGTCGGACGACGTCGAGCGTGACATGCCGTCATCGCCCTTGGAAAGCATACACGATCGGACGACCTCATGCATGGAATGTTATCATCGCCCTTGAAGAAAACAAGATCAGACGACGTCATGCGAGGCATGCCTGCATGGCCCTTGGGCAACACACACGGTCGGAAGACTTCGGGCGTAACATGCCATTATCACCCTTGGGGAGCACACACGGTCGGACGATGTTAGGTGTGGCATAGCATCATTACCCTTGGACAGCATACATGGTCGGACGATGTCGGGCGTGGCATGCCATCATCGCCCTTGTGCATCACACACGGTCGGACGATGTCGGGCATGGCATGACATCATCACTCTTGAAAATCATCCATGGTCGAACGACGTTTGTCGTGGCATGGAATCAACACCCTTGGACAACACGCACGATTGGACCACGTAGTGTGTGGCATGCCCGCAGGGCCCTTGTGCTACACACATGGTCGGACACGTCGGGGTTGGCCTGCCATTATCGTTCTTGGAAAGTACACACAGTCGCACGACGTCGGGCGTGGCATGCCATAATCTCCAATAGAAAGCATACCGATCGGACGACGTTGGACGTGCCATTTTATAATCACCCTTGGAGAGCACACACGATCGGACCACGTAAGGCTTGGCATGCCCGCATGGTCCTTTGATAGCACACACGGTCAAACTATGTTAGGCATGGCATTCCATCATCGCCCTTGGGCAGCATACATGGTCGGACGACGTTGGGCGTTAGATGCCATCATTGCCCTAGTGCAGCACACACGTTTGGACGACGTCGAGAATGACATGCCATCATCGCCCTTAAACAGCCCACACTATCGGACTACGTCGCGCGTCGCATGCCTGCATCTCCCTTTCACCGCATACACGGTAAGATGACGTCGGGCGTGGCATGTTATCACCGCCCTGGGACAAAACACACGATCAGACAATATCGGGCGTGGTATGCCCGCACGGTCCCTGGGCATGACACACGGTCGGATGACGTCAGGTGTTGCATGCCATCATCGCTATTGGGAAGCACACGCGGTCGGATGACGTCGGGCTTGACATGCGATTTTCACCTTTGGACAACACACATGGTAGGACGATCAGGCGTGGCATGCCATCATTACCCTTTTACAACATACTCGGTTGGACGACGTCGCATGTGGCATGCCCGCATGGACCTTGGGCAAAACACCAGTCTGACCACGTCGGGCATCAAATCCCCTCATCACCTTTGGATACCATAAACGGTCGGACGACGTTGATATGACATGCCATCATCGCCTTTGGATTTCACCCAAGGACGGACGAAATCGAGAATGGCATTCCTGCATCGCCCTTGTGCAGCAAAAATTGTTAGACTACATCGGGTATGGCATGCCATCTCGCCCTTGGATAGCATACATAGTCGTACTGCGTCAGGCATGTCATGCCATTATCTTTCTTAGACTGCGCATACGGTTGGACGACATCGGGCGTGGCATGACCATATGGCCCTTGGGAAGCACACACGGTCGCATGACGTCAAGCGTGGCATGCCATCATCGCCCTTGGACAGCACACAAGATCGGACTGCGTCGGGCGTGAGATGCAATTATCACCCTTGTGCAACGCACACGGTCGAACAATGTCGCGCATGGAATGCCATCATTACCCTTTGAAAGCATACACGATTGGGCGACGTTTGGCGTGGCATGTTATCATCACCCTCGGACAGCACACACAATCGGACCATGTAGCGCATGGCATGCTCGCATTGCCCTGGGGCTGCAAAAATGGTCTGACACATGGAGCGTGGCATGCCATTACTGCCCTTGGATAGCACACACGGTCAGACGGCGTCGGACGTGGCATACCATCATCGCCTTTGGTAAGCATACACGATAGGACGATGTTGGACGTGGCATCTTATCATCAACTTTGGACACCATACACGATCGGACAACGTAGAAAGTGGCATGCCCGCATGGCCCTTGTATTACATCAGGCTTGGCATGCCATCATCTCTCTTGGGCAGCACATACAGTAGGAAAACGTCGGGTGTGGCATGCCATCATCACCTCTGTGCAGCACACACGGTTGGACGACATCGGGCTTTAGATTCCATCATTGCCATTGGACAACTTACACGGTCGGACTAGGTCGGGCGTGGCATGCCATCATGGCCCTTGGTAAACACACACGATCAGACGACGTCGAGTGTGGCATCCCATCATCGCTTTCGGACTGCACACATAGATGAATGAGTCGGGCGTGGCATGCCATCATCACCCTTGTGCAACAAACACGGTCGGACGACGTCGAGCGATAGATGCCATCATTGCCCTTGGGAAGCACACACAGACGGACGATGTCGGGTATGGCATCCCATCATTGCCCTTGGACAACATACACGATCGGACGATGTCGGGTATGGAATGACATAATCTCTCTTAAAAAGCATATACGGTCGGACGACGTCGCGTGTGGCATGCCCATATAACCCTTGGGCAACAAACAGTCGGACGACGTCGGGCGTGGCATGCCCATATTGCCCTTGGGCAACACACCAGTCGGACGACGTCGGGCATGTTAAGCCATCATCGCCTTTGAATGACACACACGGTCAGATGACACATGCCATCATCACTTTGTGACTGCACACAAGGACAAAATATGTCGGGCGTGGCATGCCATCATCGCTCTTGTGCATCACACACTGTTAGACGACATCGGGCATTAGATGCAATCATTAAACTTGGGAAACAAACATGGTAAGACAACATCGAGTATGGAATTACATCTCACCGTTAGACAGCACACACGGTTGGACGACGTTGTCCGTGTAATGCCATCATTGCCCTTCAGTAGCACACACGGTCGGACAACGTCGGGTGTGGCATGCCATCATCGTCCTTGGACAGCATACACGGTCAAACAACGTCGAGCTTGGCATGCCATCATAGCCCTTGGACATCATACAAGGTCGGACTACGTCGGGCGTGGCATGCCATCATCGCCCTTGGAATGAAGAAACGATCAGATGATGTCAGGCATGGCATGCCATCATCGTAATGGGACAGCATACACAGGGTCGAACAAGGTTGGGCATGGCATGCAATCATCGACCTTGGACAGCATACACGGTCAAATGATGTCGGGCGTGCCATGCCATCATCGCCATTGGGAAGCACACACGGTCAAACAAAGTCGGGCTAGACATGCCATCATTGCCTTTGGACAGCATAGATGATCGTACCACGTCAGGCGTGGCATGTTATAATCGCCCATGGTCAGCACACACGGTCAGACGACGTCGACCATGGCAATGCCATCATCGCCGTTAGACAACACACACGATCGAACTACATCGGGTGTAGCATGATATCATGGCACTTGGGAAGCACAATTGATCAGACGACATCGGCCATGGCAATGTCATCAATGCCCTTAAAATGCACAGACGATCGGATGACATTGGGTGTGACATGCTATCATCGGGGCCTTGGAAAGCATAGACAATCATACGACGTCGGGCATGGCATATTATCATCGCCTTAAAGAGCACAAACGATCAACGACGTCGGGCATGGCATGCCTGCATGGCCCTTGGAAGAACACACGGTCGGATGGCATCGGGCATGGCATGCCATTATCACCCTTTGGCAGCACACATGGTCAGACAACGTCTGGCGTGTCATGCCATCATCGCCCTTGGACAACATACATTGTCGGATGATATCGAGCGTGGCATGCCATCATTTCCCTTGTGTAGCACACACAGTCGGACAATGTCGGGCGTGGCATGCCATTATCACCCTTGGAAAGCATACACAATCGAACAACATTTGGCGTGGTATGGACATCACCCTTGGACAGCACACACAATAAGACCACGTAGGGCGTGGCATGCCCGCATGGCCCTTGGGCTGCACACACGGTCAAACACGTCGGGGGTGGCATACCATTATCGCCCTGAGGTAGCACACACATTCGGACTAGGTCGGGCGTGGCATACAATCATCACCAATGGAAAGCATACACGATCGGACGACGTTGGGCATGGCATCTTATCATCACCCTTAGACAACACACACGATCAGACAATGTAGGGCGTGGCATACCCGCATGTCCCTTGAATTACATCGGGTGTGTCATGCCATCATCGCCCTTCGGAAGCTCACACGGTCGGCCGACGTTGGGCTTTAGATGCCATCATTACCCTTGAGCAGCACACTCGGTTTGACGACGTCGAGCGTGGCATGCCATCATCGCCCTTGGAAAGCAAACACGACCAGACTACATTGGGTGTGGCATGTCATTATGGCCCTTGGGTACCACACACAGTTGAACAACGTCGGTTGTGGCAATGCCATCATCTCCCTCTGAATGCACACACGATCGAACGACATTGGGCCTTGCATGCCATCATCGCCCTTGGAAAGCATACACGATCATACAACGTCAGGCGTAGCATGTTATCATCGCCATTGTATATAAAACACGATCAGACAACGTCGGGCGTGGCATGCCCGAATGGATCTTGGGCATCACACACGGTCGGATTATGTCTGGCGTTGCATGCCATCATCGCGATTGGGCAGCACATGCGATCGGACGACCTCGGGCTTGACATGTCATCTTCACCCTTGGACAACACACAAGGTGGGATAATGTCTAGCGTGGCATGCCATCGTCGCCCTTGTACAGCATACACGGTCGGACTACGTCGGGCGTGGCATGCCATCATGGCCCTTGTCCAACACACAAGGTCGGACGATGTCTACCGTAGCATGTAATCATCGCTCTTGGACTTCACACATGGATGAACGACTACGGATGTGGCATACTATCATCGCCCCTGAATAGCACACACGGTCGGACGAGGCAAGGCTTTGCATGAAAGAATGGTCCTTGAACAGCACATACGGTTTGACAACGTCAAGCATGGCATGCCATCATCCCCCTTGGACAGTGCACATGATCTGAATACATCGGGCGTGGCATGCCATCATCTCCCTTGAACAACACTCACGGTCGGACGAAGTCCGGCGTGGCATGCCATCATCACCCTTTGAAAGCATACATGATCGGATGATGTCAAGCATGGCATGTTATCATCGCCCTTGGACAGCACACGTGACAAGAACACGTAACGCATGGCATGCTCGCATGGCCCTTTTGCAGCACACACGGTCATATGACGTCGGGCGTGGCATGCCATCATCGCCATTGGGCAGCACACACGGTCTGACAATATCGGGCGTGACATGCCATCATCGCCCTTGAGAAGTACGCACAGTCGGACAACGTCGGGCGTGGCATGCCATCATTACCCTTGGACAGCATACACGGTCAAACATTTTCGAGCATGGAAGGGAATCATTGCCTTTTTAATGGACACATGGTTGGACAACATCGGGCATGGCATGCCTTCAGCGCCCTTCGAAAGTATACACATGGTCGGACGACATCTAGTGTGGCATGCCAACATCTCCCTTGCACACCATACATTGTCAAGCAACGTCGGGAGTGGCATGTATCATCTCCCTTGGACAGCACACATGGTCGGACGATGTCGGGCGTAACATGCTATCATCGCCCTTGGGCAGCACACACTGTCGGACAATATCGGGCTTAGAATGCTATTGTCGCCCTTGGGCAGCACACACGAACGGATTACATCGGGCGTTAATTGCCATCACTGCTCTTGTACATAATACACGATTGGATTACATCGGGCGTGGCATGTTATCATCTCCCTTGGACAGCACACACGATCAGATTACGTCAAGCGTGGCATGCCCACATGGCCCTTCAGCAGAACACACGGTCGCACGACGTCGGGCGTGGCAATGCTATCATTTCCCTTGGGTAGCACACATGTTCAAATGACGTCATGCGTTAAATGCCATCATTTCCCTTTGACAGAATACACGTTTGGTCTATGTTGGGTGTGGCATGTAATCAATGCCCTATGTCAGCACGCACAATTGGATGATGTCATGCGTGGCTTGCCCGTATCGCCCTTGGGCAACATACACGATCGCACGATGTCGGGTGTGGCATGCCATCACAGCACTTGGGCAGGAAACACAGTCAGATGACATTGAGCGTGACATGTCATCATCACCCTTGGGCAGCACACACAGTCATACTACGTCAGCATGGCATGCCACATGGCCCTTAGGCAGCACACACGGTCGGATGACGTCGGGCTTGACATGCTATCTTCGCCTTTGGACAACACACATGGTAGGACGATGTCGGGCGTGGCATGCCATCATTACCCTTGTACAACATACTCGGTCGGACAAAGTCGGGTGTGTCATACCCACATGGACCTTGGGCAAAACACCAGTCTGACCACGTCGGCCATCGAATCCCAGCATCGCCTTAAGATAGCATATACGGTCGTATGACGTTGACATGACATGCCATCATCGCCTTTGGATTGCACCCAAGGACGGACGAAATCGAGCATGGCATTCCAGCTTCGCCCTTGTGTAGCACAAATTGTAAGACTACATCGGGTATGGCATGCCATCTCACCCTTGGATAGCATACACAGTCGGGCGTGTCATGCCATTATCGGCCTTAGACTGCGCATACGGTTGGACCACATCGGGCGTGGCATGACCATATGCCCCTTGGGCAGCACACACGGTCGCATGACGTCAAGCGGGGCATGCCATCATCGCCCTTGGATAGTACACAAGATCGGACTACGTCGGGCGTGACATGCCATTATCGCCCTTGTGCAGCGCACACGGTCGAACGATGTCGGGCGTGGCATGCCATCATCACCCTATGAAATCATACATGATTGGGCGACGTTTGTCGTGGTATGTTATCATCAGCCTTGGATAGCACACATAATCGGACCACGTAGCGAGTGGCATGCCCGCATTGCCCTTGGACAGCACACACGGTCGGACGACGTCGGGCGTGGAATGCCATCATCGCCATTGGAAAGCATACACGATCGGATGACTTTGGACGTGGCATCTTATCATCAACTTTGGACAGCATACACGATCGGACAACGTAGGGAGTTGCATGCCCGCATGGCCCTTGGATTACATCAGGCTTTGCATGCCATCATCGCCCTTGGGCAGCACATACGATCGGACAACGTCTTGTGTGGCATGCCATCATCACCCTTGTGTAGCACACACAATCGGACGATATCGGGCGATAGATTTCATCATTGCCCTTGGACAACTTACACGGTCAGACTAGGTCGGGCATGGCATGACATCATGGCCCTAGGTTAACACACACGATCGGACGACGTCGAGCGTGGCATCCCATCATCGCTTTTGGACTGCACACATGGATGGATGAGTCGGGCGTGGCATGCCATCATCACCCTTGTGCAACAAACACGGTCGGACGACGTTGGCCATGGAATGACATCATCTCTCTTAAATAGCATACACGGTCGGACGATGTCGGGCGTGGCATGCCCATATGGCCCTTGGGCAACACACAGTCGGACGACGTCTGGCGTGGCATGCCCATAGCCCTAGGGAAACACACCAGTTGGACGACGTCGGGCATGTTAAGCAATCATTGCCATTAAATGACACACACGGTCGGACGACACATTCCATCATCGCTTTGTGACTGCACACAAGGACAAAATATGTCGGGCGTGGCATGCCATCATCGCTCTTGTGAATCTCACACTGTTAGACGACGTCGGGCATTAGATGCCATCATTAAACATGGGAAATACACATGGTAAGACAACATAGGATATGGCATGACATCTCACCATTAGATAGCACACATGGTTGGACGACGTTGTCCGTGTCTTGCCATCATTGCCCTTCAATAGCACACACGGTCGGACGACGTCGGGCGTGGCATGCCATCATCGCCCTTGGACAGCATACACGGTCGAACAACGTCGAGCGTGGCATGCCATCATCACCCTTGAACAGCATACAAGGTCGGACTACGTCGGGTGTGGCATGCCATAATCGCCCTTGGAATGAACAAACGATCAGATGATGTCAGGCATGGCATGCCATCATCGTAATTGGACAGTATACACAGGGTCGAACAAGGTTGGACATGGCATGCCATCATCTCCCTTAGAGAGCATACACGGTCAGACGATGTCGGCCGTGCCATGCCATCATCGCAATTGGAAAGCACACACGGTCACACAAAGTCGGGCATGGCAATGTCATCAATGCCCTGAAAATGCACAGACGATCGGATGACATTGGGCGTTACATGCGATCATCGCCCTTGGAAATCATAGACGATCAGACGACATCGGGCATGGCATATTATGATCGCCATCAAGATCACAAACGATCAACGACGTCAGGCATGGCATGCCTGCATTGCCCTTGGGCAGAACACAAGGTCGGATGACATCAGGCGTGGCATGCCATTATCACCCTTGGGCAGCACACATGGTCAGACAACGTCGGGCGTGTCATGCCATCATCTCCCTTGGACAACATACATTGTCGGATGATGTCGAGCGTGGCATGCCATAATTGCCTTTGTGCAGCACACACGATCGGACAATGTCGGGCGTGGCATGCCACTATCACCCTTGGAAAGCATACACGATCAAACAACATTTGGCGTGGTATGGAATCATCACTCTTGGACAGCACACACAATAAGACCACGTAGGGCGTGGCGTGCCCGCATGGCCCTTGGGCTGCGCACACGGTCGGACACGTCGGGGGTGGCATACCATTATCGCCCTTGGGCAGCACCCACGGTCGGACTACGTCGGGTGTCGCATGCTATCTTGCCCTTGGACAGCACACATAGTCAGACGACGTTAAGCGTGGCATGTCATCATCGCCCTTGGATAGCACACACGATCGGACTTTGTTAGGTGTTGCACGTAATCATCGCCCTTGGAGAGCATACACGGTCCGACGATGTCGGGCGTGGCATACCATCATTGCCTTTGGAATGAACACACGGTCAGACAACCTTCAATAACATACACATGGTAGAACAACATCGGGCGTGGCTTACCATCATCGCCCTTTGACAACACACACGGTCGAATTACATCTGGCGTTAATTGCAATCACTGCTCTTTGACAACATACACAGTCAGATTACATCGGTAGTGGCATGTAATCATCTCCCTTGGACAGCACACACGATCGGATTACGTCAAGCGTGGCATGCCCACATGGCCCTGAGTAGCACACACGGTCGCAGGACGTCGGGCGTGGAAATACTATCATTTCCCTTGGGTAACACACATGTTCAAATGACGTCATGCGTTAAATGCCATCATTTCTCTTGGATAGAATACACGATCTGTCTATGTCGGGTGTGGCATGTAATCAATGCCATATGTAAGCACACACAATCGGATGATGTCATGCGTGGCATGCTTGTATCGCCCTTGGGCAACACACAGTGTCGCACGATGTCGGGTGTTGCATGCCATCACAGCACTTGGGCAGCACACACAATCAGATGACATTGGGCGTGACATGTCATCATCACCCTTGGGCAGCGCAAACAGACTTACTACGTCAGCATGGCATGCCACATGGCCCTTAGGCAGCACATACGGTCGGATGACATCGGGCTTGGCATGCTATCATCGATTTTGGACGGAAAAAAAGGACAAACAACATCGGGCGTGGCATGCCATCATCGCCCTTGGAATGCACACACGGTCAGACGACGTCGGGCGTGCCATGACATCATTGACCTTGGGCTGCACAGTCTATCGGACGACGTCGGGCGTAACATGCCATCATTTCCCTTGGGCAGCACACTCGGTTGGACTACATCGAGCGTGGAATGCTATCATTGCCCTTGAACAACATACATAGTCTGACGACATCTGGCGTGGCATTCCCGCATGGCCCTTGGGAAAAACTCTAGTCGGACAACGTCGCACATGACAAGCCATCATCGCCTTTGGATAGCACACACGGTCAGATGACGTAGAGGTGGCATGCCATCATCGCCTTTGTGCAGCACACAAGGATAAACAACGTCGGGCATGGCATTCCATAATCGCCCTTGTGCAGCACACACTATTAGACGATGTCGGGCATTAGATGCCATCATTACTCTTGCGCAACACACACAGTTGGACTACATCGGGTGTTGAATGACGTCTAGCCCTTGGACAGCACACACGGTCGGACGATGTCGGGCGTGTCATGCCATACTCGTCCTTCGACAGCACACACGGTCGGACGACGTCAGGCGTGGCATGCAATCATCGCCCATGGACAGCATACACGGTCGTACAACATCGGGTGTGGCACGCCATCATCTCCCTTGGATAGCATACACGGTCGGACTATGTCGGGCGTGGCATGCCATCATCGCCCTTGGAATGAACACACGATCAGATGATGTCGAGCATGGAATACCATAATCACAATTGGACAGCATACACAGGGTCGAACGAGGTCGGGCGTAGCATGCCATCATCGCCCTTGGACAGCATACACCGTCAAACAACGTCTGGCGTGACATGCCACATTGCCCTTGGGAAGCACACACGGTGGGACAAAGTCAGGCAATGCATGCCATCATTGCCCTTTGAAAGCACACACGGTCGGACTACATCGGGCGTGGCATGTTATAATCGCCCATTGTCAGCACACACGGTCAGACAATGTCGGTCGTGGCAATGCCATCATCTCCCTTGGACAGCACACACGATCAAACTACGTCGGGTGTGGCATGATACCATGGCCCTTGGGAAGAACAATCGATCGGACGACGTCGGTCGTGGCAATGTCATCAACGCCCTTGGAATGCAAACACGGTCGAACGACGTCTAGCGTGACATGCCATCATCGCCCTTACAAAGCATACATGATCGGACGACGTCGGTCATGGCATGTTATCATCGCCCTTGAAGAAAACACACAATCAGACGATGTCGTGCGAGGCATGCATCTATGGCCCTGGGGCAGCACACACGGTCGAATGACTTCCGGCGTGGCATGCCAATATCACCCTTGGGGAGCATACACGGTCAGAGGACGTCGGGTGTGGCATGCCATTATTGCCCTTGGACAGCATACACGGTCGGACGATGTCAGGCGTGGCATGACATCATCGCCCTTGTGTAGCATACATAATCGAACGACGTTTGTCGTGGCATGGAATAATAACCCTTGGACAGCACACACGATTGGACCACTTAGGGTGTGGAATGCACGCATGGCCCTTGTGCTGCACACATGGTCGGACACGTCGGGGTGGGAATGCCATTATCGTTCTAGTGGAGCACACCTGGTCGCACGACGTCGGGCGTAGCATGCCATCATCTCCATTGGAAAGCATACCGATCGGACGACGTTGGGCGTTGTATACGATAATCTCAATTGCACAGCACACACGGTCGAACAACGTCGGGCTTGACATGCCATCTTCTACCTAGGACAACACACATGGCGGGACGACGTGGGGCGTGGTATGCCATTATCGCCCTTGGACAGAATACACGGACGAACTACTTTGGGCGCGGCATGCCATCATGGCCCTTGGCCAACACAGACGGTAAGACGACTTCGAGCATGGCATGCCATCATCCCTCTTGGACTGCACACACGTACGGATGATGTCGGGCGTGGCATGCCATCATCACCCTTGTGAAGCACACACGGTCTGACGACGTCGGATGTGGCACACCATCATCTCCCTTGGACAGAATACTAGGTCGAATTATGTCGGGCGTGGCATGCCATCATCGCCCTTGGAATGAACACACGATCCGATGATGTCGAGTATAGCATGCCATTATCGCAATTGGACAGCATACACATGGTTGAACGAGGTCAAGCGTGGCATGCCATCATCTCCCTTGGACAGCATACACGATCAGACAACGTCGGGTGTGCCATGCCATGATTGCCCTTGGAAAGCACACACAGTAAGACAAAGTTGGGCAAGGCGTGCAATCATTGCCCTTAGAAAGCACACACGGTCGGACTACGTCGGGCGTGGCATGTTATAATCACCCATTGTCAGCACAAAAGGTCAGACGACGTCGGTCGTGGCAATGCCATCAGCGCCTTTGGACAGCACACACGATCGAACTACGTTGGGTGTGGCATGACATCATGGCCCTTGGGAAGCACAATCAATCGAACGACTTTGGCCGTGGAAATGTCATCAACGCCCTTGGAATGCAAACACGGTCGGACGACATCAAGCGTGATATGCCATCATCACCCTAGGAAAGCATACACGATCGGACGACGTCAGGCATGGCATGTTATCATCGCACATGAAGAAAACATGATCAGATGACGTCGTGCGAGGCATGCCTACATGGCCCTTGGGCAACACACACGGTCGGAGGACTTCGGGCGTAACATGCCATTATCACCCTTGGGAGCACACACGGTCAGATCACGTCGGGTGTGGCATAGCATCATTGCCCTTGGACAGCATACATGGTCGGACGATGTCGGGCGTGGCATATTATCATCTCCCTTGAGCATCACACAAGGTCGGACGATGTCGGGCGTGGCATGACATCATCACCCTTGAAAATCATACATGATCGAACGACGTTTTTCGTGGCATGGAATCATCACCCTTGGACAGCACACACGATTGGACCACGTAGGGTGTGGCATGCCCGCATGGCCCTTCTGCTACACACATTGTCGGACACTTCGGGGTTGGCCTGCCATTATCGTTCTAGGGAAGCACACACAGTCGCACGACGTCGGGCGTGGCATGCCATCATCTCCATTAGAAAGCATACCGATCGGACGATGTTGGACGTGGCATGTTATCATTACCCTTGGACAGCACACACGATCGGACCACGTAAGGCTTGGCATGCCCGCATGGTCCTTTGATAGCACAAACGGTCAAACTATGTTGGGCATGGCATGCCATCATCGCCGTTGGGCAGCATACACGGTCGGACGACGATGGGCGTTAGATGCCATCATTGCCTTAGTGCAGCACACACGTTCGAACGACGTCAAGAATGACATGCCATCATCGCCCTTGGACAGCCCAAATGATTGGACTACGTCACGCGTGGCATGCTATCATGTCCCTTGAGAAGCACAAATAGTAGAACGAAGTCGGCCATGGAAATGGCATCATCAACCTAGAAATGCACACACGATCGGATGACGTCGGGCGTGGCATGCCCGCATCTCCCTTTCACCGCATACACGGTAAGATGACGTCGGGCGTGGCATGTTATCATCGCCCTTGGACAGAACACACAATCAGACAATATCGGGCGTGGTATGCCCGCATGGACCTTGGGCATGACACACGGTCGGATGACGTCAGGCGTTGCATGCCATCATCGCCATTGGATAGACACGCGGTCGGATGACATCGGGCTTGACATGCTATCTTCTCCTTTGGACAACACACATGGAAGGATGATGTCAGGCATGGCATGCAATCATTACCCTTGTACAACATACTCGGTCGGACGACGTCGCGTGTGGCATGCCCACATGGACCTTGGGCAAAACACCAGTCTGACCACGTCGGGCATCGAAACCCATCATCGCCTTTGGATACCATATATGGTCGGACGACATTGACATGACATGCCATCATTGCCTTTGGATTGCACCCAAGGACGGATGAATTCGAGCATGGCATTCCCGCATCGCCCTTGTGCAGCACAAATTTTAAGACTACATCGGGTATGGCATGCCATCTCGCCCTTTGATAGCATACATAGTCGGACTGCGTCGGGCGTGTCATGTTATAATCGCCCATTGTCAGCACATACGGTCAGACGACGTCGGTCGTGGCAATGCCATCAGCGCCCTTGGACAGCACACACGATCGAAATACGTCGGGTGTGGCATGACATCATGGCCCTTGGGAAGCACAATTAGTCGGACGACGTCGGTCGTGGAAATGTCATGAACGCCCTTGAAATGCAAACACGGTCGGACGACGTCGAGCGTGACATGCCATCATCGCCCTTGGAAAGCATACACGATCGAACGACGTCGGGCATGACATGTTATTATCGCCCTTGTGTAGCACACACGATAGGACGATGTCGGGCGTGGCATGCCATGATGTCCCTTGAGAAGCACACACAGTAGAACGAAGTCAGCCATGGAAATGCCATCATCACCCTTGAAATGCACATACGATCGGACGACGTCGGGCGTGGCATGCCTGCATCTCCCTTTCACCGCATACACAGTTAGATGACGTCGGGCGTGACATATTATCATCGCCCTTGGACAGAACACACGACCATACAATATCGGGCGTGGTATGCCCGCATGGACCCTGGGCATGACACACGGTCGGATGACGTCAAGCGTTGCATGCCATCATCGCCATTGGGCAGCACACGCGGTCGGATGACGTCGGGCTTGACATGCTATCTTAACTTTTGGACAACACACATGGTAGGACGATGTCAGGCGTGGCATGCCATCATTACCCTTGTACAACATACTCGGCCGGACGACGTCGCGTGTGGCATGCCCGCATGGACCTTGGGCAAAACACCAGTCTGACCACGTCCGGCATCGAATCCATCATCGCCTTTGGATACCATATACGGTCGGACGACGTCAACATGATATGCCATCATCGCCTTTGGATTTCACCCAAGGAAGGACGAAATCGAGCATGGCATTCCTGCATCGCCCTTGTGCAGCACAAATTGTTAGACTACATCGGGTATTGCATGATATCTCGCCTTTGGATAGCATACATAGTCGTACTGCGTCAGGCATGTCATTCCATTATCGCCCTTAGACTGCGCATACGGTTGGACGACATTGGGCGTGGCATGACGATATGGCCCTTGGGCAGCACACACGGTCGCATGACGTCAAGCGTGGCATGCCATCATCGCCCTTGGACAGCACACAAGATCGGACTACGTCGGCCGTGACATGCCATTATCGCCCTTGTGCAACGCACACGATCGAACGATGTCGGGCATGGCATGCCATCATCACCCTTTCAAAGCATACACGATTGGGCGATGTTTGGCGTGGCATGTAATCATCACCCTCGGACAGCACACACAATCGGACCATGTAGCGCATGGCATGCTCGCATTGCCCTTGGGCTGCAAAAATGGTCTGACACATCGAGCGTGGCATGCCATTATTGCCCTTGGACAACACGCACTGTCAGACGGCGTCGAGCGTGGCACGCCATAATCGCCATTCGAAAGCATACACGATCGGACGATGTTGGACGTGGCATCTTATCATCAACTTTGGACAGCATACACGATCGGACAACGTAGAAAGTGGCATGCCCGCATGGCCCTTGTATTACATCAGGCTTGGCATGCCATCATCTCTCTTGGGCAGCACATACGTTAGGACAACGTCGGGTGTGGCATGCCATCATCACCTCTATACAGCACACACGGTTGGACGACATCGGGAGATAGATTCCATCATTGCCCTTGGACAACATACACGGTCGGACTAGGTCGGGCTTGGCATGCCATCATGGCCCGTGGTAAGCACACACGATCAGACGACGTCGAGTGTGGCATCCCATCATTTCTTTTGGACTGCACACATGGATAATGAGTCGGGCGTGGCATGCCATCACCACCCTTGTGCAACAAACACGGTCGGACGACGTCGGGCGATAGATGCCATCAATGCCCTTGGCAAGCACACACAGACGGACGATGTCGGGCATGGTATCCCATCATCGCCCTTGGACAACATACACGATCGGACGACGTCGGGTATGGAATGACATCATCTCTCTTAAATAGCATACACGGTCGGACGACGTCAAGTGTGGCATGCCCATATGGCCCTTGGGCAACACACAGTTGGACGATGTAGGGCGTTGCATGCCCATATGGCCCTTGGGCAACACACCAGTCGGACGACGTCGGGCATGTTAAGCCATCATCTCCTTTGAATGACACACACGGTCGGACGACACATGCCATCATCACTTTGTGACTGCACACAAAGACATAATATGTCGGGCGTGGCATGCCATCATCGCCCTTGTGCATCACACACTGTTAGACGACGTCGGGCATTAGATGCCATCATTGAACTTGGGAAACACACATGGTAAGACAACATCGAGTATGGCATGACATCTCACCCTTACACAGCACACACGGTTGGACGAGGTTGTCCGTGTCATGCAATCATTGCCCTTCAGTAGCACACACGGTCGGACAACGTCGGGCGTGGCATGCCATAATAACCCTTGGAAAGCATACATGGTCGAACAACGTCGAGCGTGGCATGCCATCATCGCCCTTGGACGTCATACAAGGTCGGACTACGTCGGGCGTGGCATGCCATCATCGCCCTTGGAATGAACAAACGATCACATGATATCAGGCATGGCATGCCATCATCGTAATGGGACGGCATACACAGGGTCGAACAAGGTTGGGCATGGCATGCCATCATCGCCCTTGGACAGCATACACGGTCAAATGATGTCGGGCGTGCCATGCCATCATCGCCATTGGGAAGCACACACGGTCAAACATAGTCGGGCGAGACATGCCATCATTGCCTTTGGACAGCATAAATGATCGTACCACGTCAGGCGTGGAATGTTATAATCGCCCATGGTCAGCATACACGGTCAGACGACGTCGGCCATGGCAATGCCATCATCGCCGTTAGACAACACACACCGTCGAACTACATCGGGTGTACCATGATATCATGGCACTTGGGAAGCACAATTGTTCAGACGACGTCGGCCATGGCAATGTCATCAATGCCCTTAAAATGCACAGACGATCGGATGACATTGGGCGTGACATGCTATCATCTGGGCCTTGGAAAGCATAGACAATCGGACGACGTCGGGCATAGCATATTATCATCACCTTAAAGAGCACAAACGATCAACGACGTCGGGCATGGCATGCCTGCATGGCCCTTGGGCCGAACACACGGTTGGATGACATCGGGCGTGGCATGCCATTATCACCCTTTGGCAGCACACATGGTAAGACAACGTCGGGCGTGTCATGCCATCATTGCCCTTGGACAACATACATTGTCGGATGATGTCGAGCGTGGCATGCCATCATTTCACTTGTGTAGCAAACACGGTCGGACAATGTCGGGCGTGGCATGCCATTATCACCCTTGGAAAGCATACACGATCGAACAATATTTGGCGTGGTATGGACATCACCCTTGGACAGCACACACAATAAGAACACGTAGGGCGTGGCATGCCCGCTTGGCCCTTGGGATGCACACACGGTCGGACACGTCGGGGGTGGCATACCATTATCGCCCTTGGGCAGCACCCACAGTCGGACTACGTCGGGTGTGGCATGCTATCTTGCCCTTGGACAGCACACATAGTCAGACGACGTTAAGCGTGGCATGTCATCATCGCCCTTGGATAGCACACACGATCGGACTTTGTTAGGTGTTGCACGTAATCATCGCCCTTGGAGAGCATACACGGTCCGACGATGTCGGGCGTGGCATGCCATCATTGCCTTTGGAATGAACACACGGTCGGACAACCTTCAATAACATACACATGGTCGAACAACATCGGGCGTGGCTTACCATCATCGCCCTTGGACAACACACACGGTCGAATTACATCGGGCGTTAATTGCAATCACTGCTCTTTGACAACATACACCGTCAGATTACATCGGGCGTGGCATGTTATCAACTCCCTTGGACAGCACACACGATCGGATTACGTCAAGCGTGGCATGCCCACATGGCCCTGAGTAGCACACACGGTCGCACGACGTCGGGCGTGGAAATGCTATCATTTCCCTTGGGTAGCACACATGTTCAAATGATGTCATGCGTTAAATGCCATCATTTCCCTTGGACAGAATACACTGTCGGTCTATGTCGGGTGTGGCATGTAATCAATGCCATATGTAAGCACACACAATCGGATCATGTCATGCGTGGCATGCTTGTATCGCCCTTGGGTAACACACACGGTCGCACGATGTCGGGTGTGGCATGCCATCACAGCACTTGGGCATCACACACAATCAGATGACATTGGGCGTGACATGTCATCATCACCCTTGGGCAGCGCAAACAGTCTTACTACGTCAGCATGGCATGCCACATGGCCCTTAGGCAGCACATACGGTCGGATAACATCGGGCTTGGCATGCCATCATCGATTTTGGACGGAAAAAAAGGACAAACGAAATCGGGCGTGGCATGCCATCATTGCCCTTGGACTGCACACACGGTCAGACGACGTCGGGCGTGCCATGACATCATTGACCTTGGGCTGCACAGTCTATCGGACGACGTCGGGCGTAACAGGCCATCATTGCCCTTGGGCAGCACACTCGGTTGGACTACATCGAGCGTGGAATGCTATCATTGCCCTTGAACAACATACATAGTCTGACGACATCTGGCGTGGCATTCCCGCATGGCCCTTGGGAAACACTCTAGTCGGACAACGTCGCGCATGACAAGCCATCATCGCCTTTGGATAGCTCACACGGTCGGATGACGTAGAGGTGGCATGCCATCATCGCCTTTGTGCAGCACACAAGGACAAACAACGTCGGGCGTGGCATGCCATAATCGCCCTTGTGCAGCTCACACTATCACACGGTCGGGCATTAGATGCCATACTCGTCCTTCGACAGCACACACGGTCGGACGACGTCAGGAGTGGCATGCAATCATCGCCCGTGGACAGCATACACGGTCGTACGACATCGGTTGTGGCACGCCATCATCTCCCTTGGATAGCATACACGGTCGGACTATGTCGGGCGTGGCATGCCATCATCGCCCTTGGAATGAACACACGATCAGATGATGTCGAGCATGGAATACCATAATCGCAATTGAACAGCATACACAGGGTCGAACGAGGTCGGGCGTAGCATGCCATCATCGCCCTTGGACAACATACACCGTCAAACAACGTCTGGTGTGACATGCCACATTGCCCTTGGGAAGCACACACAGTGGGACAAAGTCAGGCGATGCATGCCATCATTGCTCTTTGAAAGCACACACGGTCGGACTACATCGGGCGTGGCATGTTATATTCGCCCATTTTCAGCACACACGGTCAGATAACGTCGGTCGTGGCAATGCCCTCATCTCTCTTGGACAGCACACATGATCAAACTGCGTCGGGTGTGGCATGATATCATGGCCCTTGGGAAGAACAATCGATCGGACAACGTCGGTCGTGGCAATGTCATCAACGCCCTTGGAATGCAAACACGGTCGAACGACGTCTAGCGTGACATGCCATCATCGCCCTTAGAAAGCATACATGATCGGACCACGTCGGTCCTTGCATGTTATCATCGCCCTTGAAGAAAACACACAATCAGACGATGTCGTGCGAGGCATGCCTCTATGGCACTGGGGCAGCACACACGGTCGAATGACTTCGGGCGTGGCATGCCATTATCAACCTTGGGGAGCATACACGGTCAGAGGACGTCGGGTGTGGCATGCCATTATTGCCCTTGGACAGCATACACGGTCGGACGATGTCAGGCGTGGCATGCCATCATCGCCCTTTTGTAGCACACACGGTAGGACGATGTCGGGCGTGGCATGACATCATCAGCCTTGGAAAGCATACATGATCGAACGACGTTTGTCGTGGCATGGAACAATAACCCTTGGACAGCACACACGATTGGACCACTTAGGGTGTGGAATGCACGCATGGGCCTTGTGCTGCACACATGGTCGGACAAGTCGGGGTGGGAATGCCATTATCGTTCTAGTGGAGCACACCTGGTCGCACGACGTCGGGCGTGGCATGCCATCATCTCCGTTGGAAAGCATGCCGATCGGACGACGTTGGGCGTTGTATACGATCATCTCAATTGCACAGCACACACGGTCGAACAACGTCGGGCTTGACATGCCATCTTCTACCTTGGACAACACACATGGTGGGACGACGTCGGGCGTGGTATGCCATCATCGCCCTTGGACAGAATACACGGACGAACTACGTCGGGCGCGGCATGCCATCATGGCCCTTGGCCAACACAGACGGTAAGTCGACTACGAGCGTGGCATGCCATAATCCCTCTTGGACTTCACACACGTACGGATGATGTCGGGCGTGGCATGCCATCATCACCCTTGTGATGCACACACGGTCTGACGACGTCGGATGTGGCACACCATCATCTCCCTTGGAGAGATACTAGGTCGGATTATGTCGGGCGTGGCATGCCATCATCGCCCTTGGAATAAACACACGATCCGATGATGTCGAGCATAGCATGCCATTATCGCAATTGGACAGCATACACATGGTTGAACGAGGTCGAGCGTGGCGTGCCATCATCCCTCTTGGACTTCACACACGTACGGATGATGTCGGGCGTGGCATACCATCATCACCCTTGTGAAGCACACACGGTCTGACGACGTCGGATGTGGCACACCATCATCTCCCTTGGACAGAATACTAGGTCGGATTATGTCGGGCGTGGCATGCCATCATCGCCCTTGGAATAAACACACGATCCGATGATGTCGAGCATAGCATGCCATTATCGCAATTGGACAGCATACACATGGTTGAACGAGGTCGAGCGTGGCATGCCATCATCGCCATTGGGCGTGGCACGACCATATGGACCTTAGGCAGCACACACGGTCGCATGACGTCAAGCGTGGCATGCCATCATCGCCCTTGGACAGCACACAAGATCGGACTACGTCGGGCGTGACATGCCATTATCGCCCTTCTGCAGCGCATACGGTCGAACGATGTCGGGCGTGGCATGCCATCATCACCCTTTGAAAGCATACACGATTGGGTGACGTTTGTCGTGGTATGTTATCATCACCCTTGGACAACACACACAATCGGACCACGTAGCGAGTGGCATGCGCGCATTGCCCTTGGGCTGCAAAAATGGTCTGACACATCGGGCGTGGCATGCCATTATTGCCCTTGGACTGCACACACGGTCGGACGCCGTCGGGCATGGAATTTCATCATCGCAATTGGAAAGCATAAACGATCGGACGACCTTGGACGTGGCATCTTATCATCACCTTTGGACAGCATACACGATCGGACAAAGTAGGGAGTGGCATGCGCGCATGGCCCTTGGATTACATCGGGTTTGGCATGCCATCATCGCCCTTGGGCAGCACATACGATCGGACAACGTCTGGTGTGGCATGCCATCATCACCCTTGTGCAGCACACACGGTTGGACGACATCGGGCGATAGATTCCATCATTTCCCTTAGACAACTTACACGGTCAGACTAGGTCGGGCGTGGCATGACATCATGGCCCTAGGTTAACACACACGATGGGACGACGTCAAGCGTGGCATCCCATCATCGCTTTTGGACTGCACGCATTGATGGATGAGTCGGGCGTGGCATGCCATCATCACCCTTGTGCAACAAACACGGTCGTACAACGTCGGGCATGGAATGACATTATCTCTCTTAAATAGCATACACGGTCGGACGACGTCGGGCGTGGCATGCCCATATGGCCCTTGGGCAACACACAGTCGGACGACGTATGGCGTGGCATGCTCATAGCCCTTGGGAAACACACCAGTTGGACAATGTCGGGCATGTTAAGCAATCATCGCCATTGAAGTACACACACGGTCGGACGACACATGCCATCATCGCTTTGTGACTGCACACAAGGACAAAATATGTCGGGCGTGGCATGCCATCATCGCTCTTGTGAATCGCACACTGTTAGATGACGTCGGGCATTAGATGCCATCATTAAACAGGGGAAATACACATGGTAAGACAACATCGGGTATGGCATGACATCTCACCCTTAGACAGCACACACGTTGGACGACGTTGTCCGTGTCATGACATCATTGCCCTTCAATAGCACACACGGTCGGACGACGTCGGGCGTGGCATGCCATCATCACCCTTGGACAGCATACACGGTCGAACAACGTCAGGCGTGGCATGTCATCAGCGCCCTTGGAATGAAAAAACGATCAGATGATGTCAGGCATGGCATGCCATCATCATAATTGGACAGCATACACAGGGTCGAACAAGGTTGGGCATGGCATGCCATCATCTCCCTTAGAGAACATACACGGTCAGACGATGTCGCCCGTGCCATGCCATCATCGCCATTGGGAAACACACACGGTCACACAAAGTCGGGCATGGCAATGTCATCAATGCCCTGAAAATGCACAGACGATCGGATGACATTGGGCGTGACATGCCATCATCGCCCTTGGAAATCATAGACGATCAGACGACGTCGGTCATGGCATATTATGATCGCCTTAAAGAACACAAACGATCAACGACGTCAGGCATGGCATGCCTGCATGGCCCTTGGGCAGAACACAAGGTCGGATGACATCAGGCGGGGCATGCCATTATCACCCTTGGGCAGCACACCTGGTCAGACAACGTCGGGCGTGTCATGCCATCATCTCCCTTGGACAACATACATTGTCGGATGATGTCGAGAGTGGCATGCCATAATTTCCCTTGTGCAGCACACACGGTCGGACAATGTCGGGCGTGGTATGCTATTATCACCCTTGGAAAGCATAGACGATCGAACAACATTTGGCGTGGTATGGAATCATCACTCTTGGACAGCACACACATTAAGACCACGTAGGGCGTGGCATGCCCGCATGGCCCTTGGGCTGCACACACGGTCGGACACGTCGGGGGTGGCATACCATTATCGCCCTTGGGCAGCACCCACGGTCGGACTACGTCGGGTGTGGCATGCTATCTTGCCCTTGGACAGCACACAGAGTCAGACGACGTTAAGCGTGGCATGTCATCATCGCCCTTGGATAGCACACACGATCGGACTTTGTTAGGTGTTGCACGTAATCATCGCCCTGGGAGAGCATACACGGTCCGACAATGTCGGGCGTGGCATGCCATCATTGCCTTTGGATTGAACACACGGTCGGACAACCTTCGATAACATACACATGGTCGAACAACATCGGGCGTGGCTTAACATCATCGCCCTTGGGCAACACACACGGTTGAACGACATCCCGCGTGGTAGGCCATCATCGTCGTTGGACTGCACACACGGTCAGACGACGTCGAGCGTACATTCTATTATCACCCTTGGGTAGTATACACGGTCGGACGATGTCGGGCGTTAAAACCCATCACTGCCCTTGGATAGAACACACTGTCAGATGACGTCGGGAGTGGCATGCCATATTTGCCCTTGGACGGCATACACAAGGTCGAACGACGTCGGGCGTTGCATGCCATCATCGCCCTTGGAAAATATACACGATCGGATGACGTCGGGTGTGGCATGTTATCATCGCCCTTGGACTGCACACACGGTTGAGAAACGTCGGGCGTTGCATGCTATCACCATCCTTTGGCAGCACACACGGTCAGATAATGTCGGGCGTTAAATGCCATCATTGCCCTTGGACAGCATACACGGTCGGAATATGTCGGGCGTGGCATGCCATTTTTTCCCTTGTGCAGCACACACGGTTGGACGATGTCGGAAGTTGCATGCTATCATCGCCAATCGAAAGCATACATAATAGGACGACGTTAGGCATGGCATCTTATAATAACCTTTTGACAACATGCACGATCAAACTACGTAGGGCGTGGCATGCCCGCATTGCCCTTGAATTACGTCAGACGTTGCATGCCATCATCGCCCTTGGAAAGCACACTAGGTTGGACGACATTGGGCGTAAGATGCCATCATTGCCCTTGGGTAGCAGAAACGGTTGGACAACGTTGAGCGTGGCATGCCATCGTCACCCTTGGAAAGCATACACGATTAGATGAGGTTTGGTGTCGCATGTTATCATCAACCTTGGACAGCACATACGATCAGACCACATAGGGCGTAGCATGCCCCCATTGCCCTTTTTGCTGCACACATGGTCAGACACGTCGGGCGTGGCATGCCATTATCGCCCTTGTGCACCACACACGGTCAGACGACGTCGGGCGTGGCATGCAGTCATTGCCAATGGAAAGCATACACGATCAGACGACGTTGGGCATGGCATATTATCATCACCCTCAGACAGAACATACGATCAGACCACGTAGGGCGAGGCATGCCCGCATGGCCCTTGGATTACGTCGGGTGTGGCATGCCATCATCACCCTTGGGAAGATCACACGGTCGGACGACGTTGGGCTTTAGATGACATCATTACCCTTGAGCAGCACACACGGTCGGACAACGTCGAGAGTGGCATGCCATCATCACCCTTGGACAGCAAACACGACCAGACTACATCTGGCGTGGCATGCCATCATGGCCCTTGGGTAGGACACTCAGTTGGACAACGTCGGTTTTTGCAATGCCATCATAGCCCTTTGAATGCACACACGATCGAACGCCGTCGGGCCTTGCATGCCATCATCACCCTAGGAAAGCATACATGATCAGACAATGTCAGGCGTGGCATGTTATCATCGCCATTGAATAGAAAAACCGATTAGACAACGTCGGGCGTGGCATGCCCGAATGGACCTTGGGCATCACACATGGTCGGATTATGTCTGGCGTTGCATGCCATCATCTCCATTGGGCAGCACACGCAATCGGATGACGTCGGGCTTGACATGCCATCTTTGCCCTTGGACAACACACAAGGTGGGATAATGTCTACCGTGGCATGCCATCGTCGCCCTTGTACAGCATACACGGTCGGACTACATCGGGCGTGGCATGCCATCATGGCCCTTGTCCTACACACAAGGTCGGACGATGTCTAGCGTAGCATGTCATCATCGCTTTTGGACTGCACACATGGATGAATGACATCGGATGTGGCATACCATCATCGCCCCTGGATAGCACACACGGTCGGACGATGCTAGGCTTTGCATGAAAGAATGGTCCTTCAACGACACATACGGTCGAACGACGTCAAGCATGTCATGACATCATCCCCCTTGGAAAGCGCACATGATCTGAATACATCGGGCGTGGCATGCCATCATCTCCCTGGAACAACACTCACAGTCAGACGAAATCCGGCGTGGCATGCCATCATCACCCTTGAAAGCATACATGATCGGATGACGTCAAGCATGGCACGTTATCATCGCCCTTGGACAGCACACTCTATCAGAACACGTAGGGCATGGCATGCCCGCATGGCCCTTGTGCAGCACACACGGTCATATGACGTTGAGCGTGGCATGCCATCATCGCCATTGGTAAGCACACAGTCCGACAACATGGTGTGTGACATGCCATCATCGCCCTTGGGCAGTACGCACAGTCGGACAACGTCGGGCGTGGCATGCCATAATCACCCTTGGATAGCATACACGGTCAAACGTTGTCGGGCATGGCAGGGAATCATATCCTTTTGAATGAACACATGGTTGGACGACGTCGGGCGTGGCATGCCTTCATCGCCCTTCGACAGTATACATATGGTCGGACGACATCTAGCGTTGTATGCCAACATCTTCCTTGGACACCATACATGGTCAAGTAACGTCGCGAGTGGCATGTAATCATCTCCCCTGAACAGCACACATGGTCGGACGATGTAAGGTGTAACATGCTATCATCGCCATTGGGCAGCACACACTGTCGGATGACGGCGGACATTAAATGCAATCATTTCCCTTGGATAGCATACACGGTCGGACTATGTCAGTTGTGGAATATTAGCATCGCCCTTGGAAAGCATACATGACCGGACGACGTTGGGTGTGGCATGTTATCATCGTCGTTGGGCAGCACACAGATCAGACCACATAGGGTGTGGCATGCCCGTATGGCTCTTGGGCAGCACACACGGTAAAATAACGTTGGGTATGGTATGCAATCATCGCCATTGGGCAGCACACATGTCAAACGACGTCAGGCGTGGCATGCAATCATTGCCCTTGGACAACATAAACAATCAGACGACGTTGGGCATGGCATGCCATCATCGCCCCTCGAATGAACACACAGTCGGACGACGTTGGGCATGGCAAGCCATCATCGCCCTTGGACAGCATACACATGGTCGGATGACGTCGGGCATGGCATGCGATCATCGCCCTTGGACAATATACATGGTCGGACAACGTCGAGTGTGGCATGTTATCATCACACCAGGACTGCACACACTGTCGGACAACATCGGGCTTAAAATGCTATTATCGCCCTTGGGCAGGACACACGAACGAATTACATCGGGCGTTAATTGCCATCACTGCTCTTGGACAACATACACAGCCAGATTACATCAGGCGTGGCATGTTATCATATCTCTTGGACAGCACACACGATCGGATTACGTCAAGCGTGGCATGCCCACATGTCCCTGAGCAGCACACATGGTCGCACGACGTCGGGCGTGGAAATGCTATCATTTCCCTTGGGTAGCACACACGTTCAAATGACATCATGCGTTAAATGCCATCATTTCCCTTGGACAGAATACACGGTCGGTCTATGTCGGGTGTGGCATGTAATCAATGCCATATGTAAGCACGCACAATCGGATGATGTCATGCATGGCATGCTTGTATCGCCCTTGGGAAACACACACGGTCGCACGATGTCGGGTGTGGCATGCCATCACAGCACTTGGGCAGCACGCACAGTCAGATGACAGTGTGCGTGACATGTCATCATCACCCTTGGGCAGCACAAACAGTCTTACTACATCAGCATGGCATGCCACATGGCCCTTAGGTAGCACACACGGTCGGATGACGTCGGGCTTGGCATACCATCATCGATTTTGGACGGAAAAAAAGACAAACGACATCGGGCGTGGCATGCCATCATCGCCCTTGGACTGCACACACGGTCAGACAACGTCGGGCATGCCATGACATCATTGACCTTGGGCTGCACACTCTATCGGACGACGTCGGGTGTAGCATGCCATCATTGCCCTTGGGAAGCACACTCGGTTGGACTACATCGAGCGTGGAATGCTATCATTGCCCTTGAACAGCATACATAGTCCGACGACATCTGGCGTAGCATTCCCGCATGGCCCTTGGGAAACACAGCAGTCGGACAACGTCGCACATGACAAGCCATCATCACCTTTGGATAGCACACACGGTCGGCTGACGTAGAGGTGGCATGCCATCATCGCCTTTGTGCATCACACGAGGACAAACAACGTCGGGCGTGGCATGCCATAATTGCCCTTGTGCAGAGCACACACTATTAGGCGATGTCGGGCATTAGATGCCATCATTACTCTTGCAAAACACAGACGGTTGGACTACATCGGGTGTTGCATGACGTCTAGTCCTTGGACAGCACACACGGTCGGACGACGTCAGGCGTGGCATGCAATCATCGCCCGAGGACAGCATACACGATCGTACGACATCGGGTGTGGCACGCCATCATCTCCCTTGGATAGCATACACGGTCGGACTATGTCGGGCGTGGCATGCCATCATCGCCCTTGGAATGAACACACGATCAGATGATGTTGAGCATGGAATACCAAAATTGCAATTGGACAGCATACACAGGGTCGAACGAGGTCGGGCGTAGCATGCCATCATCGCCCTTGGACAGCATACACTATCAAACGACGTCTGGCGTGACATACCACATTGCCCTAGGGAAGCACACACGGTGGGACAAAGTCAGGTGAGGCATGCCATCATTGCCCTTTGAAAGCACACACGGTCGGACAACATCGGGCGTGGCAAGTTATAATCGCCCATTGTCACCACACACGGTCAGACAACGTCGGTCGTGGCAATGCCATCATCTCCTTTGGACAGCACACACGATCAAACTAAGTCGGGTGTGGCATGATATCATGGCCCTTGGGAAGCACAATCGATCGGACGACGTCGGTCGTGGCAATGTCATCAACGCCCTTGGAATGCAAACATGGTCGAACGACGTTCAGCGTGACATGCCATCATCGCCCTTAGAAAGCATACATGATCGAACAACGTCGGTCATGGCATGTTATCATCTCCCTTGAAGAAAACACACAATCAGACGATGTCGTGCGAGGCATGCCTCTATGGCCCTGGGGCAGCACACACGGTCGAATGACTTTGGGCGTGGCATGCCATTATCACCCTTGGGGAGCATACACGGTCAGAGGACGTCGGGTGTGGCATGCCATTATTGCCCTTGGACAGCATACACGGTCGGACGATGTCAGGCGTGGCATGCCATCATCGCCCTTGTATAGCACACACGGTAGGACGATGTCGGGCGTGGCATGACATCATCACCTTTGGAAAGCAGACACGATCGAACGACGTTTGTCGTGGCATGGAATAACCACCCTTGGACAGCACACACGATTGGACCACTTAGGGTGTGGAATGCACGCATGGCCCTTGTGCTGCACACATGGTCGGACACGTCGGGGTGGGAATGCCATTATCGTTCTAGTGGAGCACACCTAGTCGCACGACGTCGGGCGTTGCATGCCATCATCTCCATTGGAAAGCATACCGATCGGACGACGTTGGGCGTTGTATGCGATCATCTCAATTGCACAGCACACACGGTCGAACAACGTCGGGCTTGAAAAGCCATAGTCTACCTTGGACAACACACATGGTGGGACGACGTCGGGAGTGGTATGCCATCATCTCCCTTGGACAGAATACACGGACGAACTATGTCGGGCCCGGCATGCCATCATGGCCCTTGGCCAACACAGACGGTAAGACGACTTCGAGCGTGGCATGCCATCATCCCTCTTGGACTGCACACACGTACGGATGACGTCGGGCGTGGCATGCAATCATCACCGTTGTGCAGCACACACGGTCTGACGACGTCGGATGTGGCACACCATCATCTCCCTTGGACAGAATACTAGGTCAGATTATGTCGGGCGTGGCATGCCATCAATGCCCATGGAATGAACACACGATCCGATGATATTGAGCATAGCATGCCATTATGGCAATTGGACAGCATACACATGGTCGAACGAGGTCGAGCGTGGCATGCCATCATCTTTCTTGGACAGCATACACGATCAGACAACGTCGGGCGTACCATGCCATGATTGCCCTTGGAAAGCACACACAGTCAGACAAAGATGGGCGAGGCATGCAATCATTACCCTTAGAAAGCACACACGGTCGGACTACGTCGGGCGTGGCATGTTATAATCGCCCATTGTCAGCACACACGGTCAGACGACGTCGGTCGTGGCATTGGCATCAGCGCCCTTGGACAGCACGCACGATCGAATTACGTCGGGTGTGGCATGACATCATGGCCCTTTGGAAGCACAATCAATCGAACGACGTTGGCCATGGAAATGTCATCAACGCCCTTGGAATGCAAACACGGCCAGACGACGTCAAGCGTGACATGCCATCATCGCCCTAGGAAAGCATACACGATCGGACAACGTCAGGCTTGGCATGTTATCATCGCCCTTGAAGAAAACACGATAAGACAACGTCGTGCGAGGCATGCCTACATGGCCCTTGGGCAGCACACATGGTCGGAGGACTTCGGGCGTAACATGCCATTATCACCCTAGGGGAGCACACACAGTCGGACGACGCCGGGTGTGGCATAGCATCATTTCCCTTGGACAGCATACATGGTCGGACGATGTCAGGCGTGGCATGCAATCATCGCCCTTGTGTATCACACACAGTAGGACGATGTCGGGCGTGGCATGAAATCATCACCCTTGGAAAGCATACACGATCGAACGACGTTTGTCGTGGCATAGAATAATCACCCTTGGACAGCACACACGATTGGACCACTTAGGGTGTGGAATGCACGCATGGCACTTGTGCTGCACACATGGTCGGACACGTCGGGGTGGGAATGCCATTATCGTTCTAGTGGAGCACACCTGGTCGCACGGTGGGACAAAGTCAGGCGAGGCATGCCATCATTGCCCTTTGAAAGCACACACGGTCGGACTATATCGGGCGTGGCATGTTATAGTCGCCCATTGTCAACACACACGGTCAGACAGCGTCGGTCGTGGCAATGCCATCATCTCCCTTGGACAGCACACACGATCAAACTACGTCGGGTGTGTAATGATATCATGGCCCATGGGAAGCACAATCGATTGGACGACGTCGGTCGTGGCAATGTCATCAACGCCCTTGGAATGCAAACACGGTCGGACGATGTCAGGCGTGGCATGCAATCATCGCCCTTGTGTATCACACACGGTAGGACGATGTGGGGCGTGGCATGACATCATCACCCTTGTAAAGCATACACGATCGAATGACGTTTGTCGTGGCATGGAATAATCACCCTTGGACAGCACACACAATTGGACCACTTAGGGTGTGGAATGCACTCATGGCCCTTGTGCTGCACACATGGTCGGACACGTCGGGGTGGGAATGCCATTATCGTTCTAGTGGAGCACACCTGGTCGCACGACGTCGGGCGTGGCATACCATCATCTCCATTGGAAAGCATACCGATCGGACGACGTTGGGCGTTGTATACGATCATCTCAATTGCATAGCACACACGGTCGAACAACGTCGGGCTTGACATGCCATCTTCTACCTTGGACAACACACATGGTGGGACGACGTCGGGCGTGGTATGCCATCATCGCCCTTGGAAAGAATACACGGACGAACTAAGTCGGGCGCAGCATGCCATCATGGCCCTTGGCCAACACAGACGGTAAGACGACTTCGAGCGTGGCATGCCATCATCCCTCTTGGACTGCACACACGTACGGATGACATCGGGCGTGGCATTCCATAATCACCCTAATGCAGCACACACGGTATGACGACGTCGGATGTGGCACACCATCATCTCCCTTGGACAGAATACTAGGTCGGATTATGTCGAGCGTGGCATGCCATCATTGCCCTTGGAATGAACACACGATCCGATGATGTCGAGCATAGTATGCCATTATCGCAATTGGACAGCATACACATGGTTGAACGAGGTCGAGCGTGGCATGCCATCATCTCCCTTGGACAGCATACACGACCAGACAACATCGGGCGTGTCATGCCAGCATCGCCCTTGGAAAACATACATTGTCGAATGATGTCAAGTACGGCATGCCATAATTGCCCCTGTGCAGCACACACGGTCGGACAATGTCGGGCGTGGCATGCCATTATCACCCTTGGAAAGCAAACACAATCGAACAACATTTGGCGTGGTATGGAATCATCACTCTTGGACAGCACACACAATAAGAGCACGTAGGACGTGGCATGCCCGCATGGCCCTTGGGCTGCACACACGGTCGGAAACGTCGGGGGTGGCATGCCATTATCACCCTTGGGCAGCACCCACGGTCTGACTACGTCGGGTGTGGCATGCTATCTTGCCCTTGGACAGCACACAGAGTCAGACGATGTTAAGCGTGGCATGTCATCATCGCCCTTGGATAGCACACTTGATCGGACTTTGTTAGGTGTTGCACGTAATCATCGCCCTTGGAGAGCATACACGGTCCGACGATGTTGGGCGTGGCATGCCATCATTGCCTTTGGAATGAACACACGATCGGACAACCTTCGATAACATAAACATGGTCGAACAACATCGGGCGTGGCTTACCATCATCGCCCTTGGACAACACACACGATCGAACGACATCCCGCGTGGCAGGCCATCATCGTCGTTGGACTGCACACACGGTCAACGACGTCGAGCGTGGAATTCTATTATCACCCTTGGGTAGTATACATGGTCGGACGATGTCAGGTGTTAAAACCCATCACTGCCCTTGGATAGAACACACGGTCAGACGACGTCAGGAGTGGCATGCAATATTTGCCCTTGGACGGCATACACAAGGTCGAACGACGTCGGGCGTTGCATGCCATCATCGCCCTTGGATAATATACATGATCGGATGACGTCGGGTGTGGTATGTTATCATCGCCCTTGGACTGCAAACACGGTTGAAAAACGTCGAGCGTGGCATGTTATCACCATCCTTTGGCAGCACACACGGTCAGATAATGTCGGGCGTTAAATGCCATCATTGCCCTTGGACAGCATACACGGTCGGAATATGTCAGGCGTGGCATGCCAATTTTGCCCTTGTGCAGCACACACGGTTGGACGATGTCGGGAGTTGCATGCTATCATCGCCAATGGAAAGCATACATAATAGGATGATGTTGGGCATGGCATCTTATAATAACCATTGGACAACATGCACTATCAAACTACGTAGGGCGTGGTATGCCAGCATTGCCCTTGAATTACGTCAGACGTTGCATGCCATCATCGCCCTTGGGAAGCACACTCGGTTGGACGACATTGGGCGTAAGGTGCCATCATTGCCCTTGGGTAGCAGACACGGTTGGACGATGTTGAGCGTGGCATGCCATCATCACCCTTGGAAAGCATACACGATCAGATGACGTTTGGCATCGCATGTTATCATCAACCTTGGACAGCACACACGATCAGACCACGTAGGGCGTGGCATGCCCCCATTGCCCTTTTTGCTGCACACATGGTCGGACACGTCAGGAATGGCATGCCATTATCGCCCTTGCGCACCACACACGGTCAGACGATGTCGGGCGTGGCATGCAATCATTGCCAATGGAAAGCATACACGATCAGATGACATTGGGCATGGCATCCTATCATCACCCTTAGACAGCACACACGATCAGACCACGTATGGGGAGGCATGCCCGCATAGCCCTTGGATTACGTCGGGTGTGGCATGCCATCATCGCCCTTGGGAAGCTCACACGGTCGGACGACGTTGGGCTTTAGATGCCATCAGTACCATTGAGTAGCACACACGGTCGGACGACGTCGAGAGTGTCATGCCATCATCACCCTTGGACAGCAAACACGACCGGACTACATCTGGCATGGCATGCCATCATGACCCTTGGGTAGCACACACAGTCGGACAACATCGGTTTTGGCAATGCCATCTTCGCCCTTTGAATGCACACACGATCGAACGACGTCGGGACTTTAATTCCATCATCGCCCTAGGAAAGCATACACGATCAGACAATGTCAGGCGTGGCATGTTATCATCGCCATTGGATAGAAAAACCGATCAGACAACGTCGGGCGTGGCATGCCCGAATGGACCTTGGGCATCACACACGGTCGGATTATGTCTGGCGTTGCATGCCATCATCGCCATTGGGCAGCACATGCAATCGGATGACGTCAGACTTGACATGCCATCTTCGCCCTTGGACAACACACAAGGTGGGATAATGTCTACCGTGGCATGCCATCGTCGCCCTTGTACATCATACACGGTCGGACTACGTCGGGCGTGGCATGCCATCATGGCCCTTGTCCAACACACAAGTTCAGACGATGTCTAGCGTAGCATGTCATCATCGCTCTTGGACTGCACACATGGATGAACGACATTGGATGTGGCATACCGTCATCGCCCCTGGATAGCACACACGGTCGGACGATGCTAGGCTTTGCATGAAAGAATGGTCCTTGAACAGAACATACGGTCGAACGACGTCAAGCATGGCATGCCATCATCCCCCTTGGACAGCGCACATGATCTGAATACATCGGGCGTGGCATGCCATCATCTCCCTTGAACAACAGTCGCGGTCAGACGAAATCCGGCGTGGCATGCCATCATCACCCTTTGAAAGCATACATGATCGGATGACGTCAAGCATGGCATGTTATCATCGCCCTTGGATAACACACTTGATCAGAACACGTAGCGCATGGCATGCCCGCATGGCCCCTGTGCAGCACACACGGTCATATAACGTCGGCCGTGGCATGCCATCATCGCCATTGGGAAGCACACACAGTCCGACAACATCATGCGTGACATGCCATCATCGCCCTTGGGCAGTACGCACAGTCGGACAACGTCGGGCGTGGCATGCCATCATCACCCTTGGACAGCATACACGGTCAAACGTTTTCGGGCATGGCAGGGAATCATCTCCTTTTGAATGAACACATGGTTGGACGACGTTGGGCGTGGCATGCCTTCATCGCCCTTCGACAGTATACACATGGTCGGACGACATCTAGTGTGGCATGCCAACATCTCCCTTGGACACCATACATGGTGAAGCAATGTCGGGAGTGGCATGTAATCATGTCCCTTGGACATCACACATGGTCGGACGATGTCGGGTGTAACATGCTATCATCACCCTTGGGCAGCACACACTGTCGGATGACGTCGGACATTAAATGCAATCATTGCCCTTGGATAGCATACACTGTCGTACTATGTCGGTTGTGGAATATTAGCATCGCCCTTGGAACGCATACATGACCGGAAGACGTTGGGTGTGGCATGTTATCATCGTAGTTGGGCAGCACACAAATTGGACCACATAGGGTGTTGCATGCCCGTATGGCTCTTGGGCAGCACACACGGTAAAATAACGTTGGGTATGGCATGCCATCATTGCCATTGGGCAGCACACATGTCAAACGACGTCAGGCGTGGTGTGCAATCATTACCCTTGGACAACATAAACAATCAGAGGACGTCGGGCATGGCATGCCATCATCGCCCTTGGAATGAACACACAGTCGGACGACGTCGGGCATGGCAAGCCATCATCGCCCTTGGACAGCATACACATGGTCGGATGACGTCGGGCATGGCATGCGATCATCGCCTTTGGACAGCATACATGGTCGGACAATGTCGAGTGTGGCATGTTATCATCACACCAGGACTGCACACACTGTCGGACAACATCGGGCGTTAATTGCCATCACTGCTCTTGGACAACATACACAGTCAGATTACATCGGGCGTGGCATGTTATCATCTCCCTTGGACAGCACACACGATCGGATTACGTCAAGCGTGGCATGCCCACATAGCCCTGAGTAGCACACAAGGTCGCACGACGTCGGGCGTGGCAATGCTATCATTTCCCATGGGTAGCACACACGTTCAAATGACGTCATGCGATAAATGCCATTATTTCCCTTGGACAGAATACATGGTCGGTCTATGTCGTGTGTGGCATGTAATCAATGCCCTATGTAAGCACGCACAATCGGATGATATCATGTGTGGCATGCTTGTATCGCCCTTGGGTAACACACACGGTCGCACGATGTCGGGTGTTGCATGCCATGACAGCACTTGGGTAGCACACACAGTCAGATGACATTGGGCGTGACATGTCATTATCACCCTTGGGCAGCACACACAGTCTTACTACATCAGCATAGCATGCCACATGTCCCTTAGGCAGCACACACGGTCGGATGACGTCGGGCTTGGCATGCAATCATCGATTTTGGATGGCAAAAAAGGACAAACGACATCGGGCGTGGCATGCCATCATCGCCCTTGGACTGCACACACGGTCAGACGACGTCGGGCGTGCCATGACATCATTGCCCATGGGCTGCACACTCTATTGGACGACGTCGGGCGTAACATGCCATCATTGCCCTTGGGCAACACACTCGGTTGGACAACATTGAGCGTGGAATGCTATCATTGCCGTTTAACAGCATACATAGTCCGACGACATCTGGCGTGGCATTCCCGCATGGCCTTGGGAAACACATCAGTCTGACTACGTCGCGCATGAAAAGCCATCATCGCCTTTGGATAGCACACACGGCCGGATGACATAGAGGTGGCATGCCATCATCGCCTTTGTGCAGCACACAAGGACAAACAACATCGAGCGTGGCATGCCATAATCGACCTTGTGCAGCACACACTATTAGACGATGTCGGGCATTAGATGCCATCATTACTCTTGCGCAACACACACGGTTGGACTACATCGGGTGTTGCATGACGTCTAGCCCTTGGACAGCACACACGGTCGGACGATGTCGGGCGTGTCATGCCATCATCGCCCTTCGACAGCACACACGGTCGGAGGACGTCAGGCGTGGCATGCAATCATAGCCCGTGGACACCATACACGGTCGTACAACATCGGGTGTGGCACTCCATCATCTCCCTTGGATAGCATACACGGTCGGACTATGTCGGGCGTGGCATGCCATCATCGCCCTTGGAATGAACACACGATCAGATGATGTCGAGCATGGAATACCATAATTGCATTTGGACAGCATACACAGGGTCGAACGAGGTCGGGCGTAGCATGCCATCATCGCCCTTGGACAGCATACACCGTCAAACAACGTCTGGCGTGACATGCCACATTGCCCTTGGGAAGCACACACGCTGGGACAAAGTCAGGCGAGGCATGCCATCATTGCCCTTTGAGAGCACACACGGTCGAACTACATTGGGCGTGGCATGTTATAATCGCCCATTTTCAGCACACACGGTCACACAACGTCGGTTGTGGCAATGCCATCATCTCCCTTGGACAGCTTACACGATCAAACTACGTCGTGTGTGGCATGATATCATGGCCCATGGGAAGCACAATCGATTGGACGACGTCGGTCATGGCAATGTCATCAACGCCCTTGGAATGCAAAAACGGTCGGACGATGTCAAGCGTGGCATGCAATCATCGCCCTTGTGAATCACACACGGTAGGACGATGTCGGGCGTGCCATGACATCATCACCCTTGGAAAGCATACACGATCGAACGACGTTTGTCGTGGCATGGAATAATCACCCTTGGACAGCACACACGATTGGACCACTTAGGGTGTGGCATGCACGCATGGCCCTTGTGCTGCACACATGGTTGGACACGTCGGGGTGGGAATGCCATTATCGTTCTAGTGGAGCACACCTGGTCGCACGGTGGGACAAAGTCAGGCGAGGCATGCCATCATTGCCCTTTGAAAGCACACACGGTCGGACTACATCGGGCGTGGCATGTTATAATCGCCCATTGTCAACACACACGGTCAGACAACGTCGGTCGTGGCAATGCCATCATCTCCCTTGGACAGCACACACGATCAAACTACGTCTGGTGTGGCATGATATCATGGCCCATGGGAAGCACAATCGATTGGACGACGTCGGTCGTGGCAATGTCATCAACGCCCTTGGAATGCAAACACGATCGGACGATGTCAAGCGTGGCATGCAATCATCGCCCTTGTGTATCACACACGGTAGGACGATGTCGGGCATGGCATGACATCATCACCCTTGTAAAGCATACACGATCGAACGACGTTTGTCAAGGCATGGAATAATCACCCTTGGACAGCACACACGATTGGACCACTTAGGGTGTGGAATGCACGCATGGCCCTTGTGCTGCACACATGGTCGGACACGTCGGGGTGGGAATGCCATTATCGTTCTAGTGGAGCACACCTAGTCGCACGACGTCGGGCGTGGCATGCCATCATCTCCATTGGAAAGCATACCGATCGGACGACGTTGGGCGTTGTATACGATCATCTCAATTGCACAGCACACACGGTCGAACAACGTTAGGCTTGACATGCCATCTTCTACCTTGGACAACACACATGGTGGGACGACCTCGGGCGTGGTATGCCATCATCGCCCTTGGAAAGAATACACGGACGAACTAAGTCGGGCGCAGCATGCCATCATGGCCCTTGGCCAACACAGACGGTAAGACGACTTCGAGCGTGGCATGCCATCATCCCTCTTTGACTGCACACACGTACGGATGATATCGGGCGTGGCATGCCATCATCACCCTAATGCAGCACACACGGTATGACGACGTCGGATGTGGCACACCATCATCTCCCTTGGACAAAATACTAGGTCAGATTATGTCGAGCGTGGCATGCCATCATTGCCCTTGGAATGAACACACGATCCGATGATGTCGAGCATAGCATGCCATTATCGCAATTGGACAGCATACACATGGTTGAACGAGGTCGAGCGTGGCATGCCATCATCTCCCTTGGACAGCATACACGATCAGACAACGTCGGGCGGGCCATGCCATCATTGTCCTTGGAAAACACACACAGTCAGACAAAGTTGGGAGAGGCATGCCATCATTGCCCTTGGAATGAACACACGATCCGATGATGTCGAGCATAGCATGCCATTATCGCAATTGGACAGCATACACATGGTTGAACGAGGGCGAGCGTGGCATGCCATCATCTCCCTTGGCCAGCATACACGATCAGACAACGTCGGGCGGGCCATGCCATCATTGTCCTTGGAAAACACACACAGTCAGACAAAGTTGGGAGAGGCATGCCATCATTGCCCTTGGAATGAACACACGATCCGATGATGTCGAGCATAGCATGCCATTATCGCAATTGGACAGCATACACATGGTTGAACGAGGGCGAGCGTGGCATGCCATCATCTCCCTTGGCCAGCATACACGATCAGACAACGTCGGGCGGGCCATGCCATCATTGTCCTTGGAAAACACACACAGTCAGACAAAGTTGGGAGAGGCATGCCATCATTGCCCTTGGAATGAACACACGATCCGATGATGTCGAGCATAGCATGCCATTATCGCAATTGGACAGCATACACATGGTTGAACGAGGGCGAGCGTGGCATGCCATCATCTCCCTTGGCCAGCATACACGATCAGACAACGTCGGGCGGGCCATGCCATCATTGTCCTTGGAAAACACACACAGTCAGACAAAGTTGGGAGAGGCATGCCATCATTGCCCTTGGAATGAACACACGATCCGATGATGTCGAGCATAGCATGCCATTATCGCAATTGGACAGCATACACATGGTTGAACGAGGGCGAGCGTGGCATGCCATCATCTCCCTTGGCCAGCATACACGATCAGACAACGTCGGGCGGGCCATGCCATCATTGTCCTTGGAAAACACACACAGTCAGACAAAGTTGGGAGAGGCATGCCATCATTGCCCTTGGAATGAACACACGATCCGATGATGTCGAGCATAGCATGCCATTATCGCAATTGGACAGCATACACATGGTTGAACGAGGGCGAGCGTGGCATGCCATCATCTCCCTTGGCCAGCATACACGATCAGACAACGTCGGGCGGGCCATGCCATCATTGTCCTTGGAAAACACACACAGTCAGACAAAGTTGGGAGAGGCATGCCATCATTGCCCTTGGAATGAACACACGATCCGATGATGTCGAGCATAGCATGCCATTATCGCAATTGGACAGCATACACATGGTTGAACGAGGGCGAGCGTGGCATGCCATCATCTCCCTTGGCCAGCATACACGATCAGACAACGTCGGGCGGGCCATGCCATCATTGTCCTTGGAAAACACACACAGTCAGACAAAGTTGGGAGAGGCATGCCATCATTGCCCTTGGAATGAACACACGATCCGATGATGTCGAGCATAGCATGCCATTATCGCAATTGGACAGCATACACATGGTTGAACGAGGGCGAGCGTGGCATGCCATCATCTCCCTTGGCCAGCATACACGATCAGACAACGTCGGGCGGGCCATGCCATCATTGTCCTTGGAAAACACACACAGTCAGACAAAGTTGGGAGAGGCATGCCATCATTGCCCTTGGAATGAACACACGATCCGATGATGTCGAGCATAGCATGCCATTATCGCAATTGGACAGCATACACATGGTTGAACGAGGGCGAGCGTGGCATGCCATCATCTCCCTTGGCCAGCATACACGATCAGACAACGTCGGGCGGGCCATGCCATCATTGTCCTTGGAAAACACACACAGTCAGACAAAGTTGGGAGAGGCATGCCATCATTGCCCTTGGAATGAACACACGATCCGATGATGTCGAGCATAGCATGCCATTATCGCAATTGGACAGCATACACATGGTTGAACGAGGTCGAGCGTGGCATGCCATCATCTCCCTTGGACAGCATACACGATCAGACAACGTCGGGCGTGCCATGCCATGATTGCCCTTGGAAAACACACACAGTCAGACAAAGTTGGGAGAGGCATGCCATCATTGCCCTTAGAAAGAACACACGGTCGGACTACGTCGGGCGTAGCATGTTATAATCGCCCATTGTCAGCACACACGGTCAAATGACGTCGGTTGTGGCAATGCCATCAGCGCCCTTGGACAGCACACACGATCGAACTACGTCGGGTGTGGCATTATATCATGGCCCTTGGGAAGCACAATCAATTGAATGACGTTGTCCATGGAAATGTCATCAACGCCCTTGGAATGCAAACACGATTGGATGACGTCAAGCGTGACATGCCATCATCGCCCTAGGAAAGCATACACGATCGGACGACGTCAGGCATGGCATGTTATCATCGCCTTGAAAAAAACACGATCTGACGACGTCGTGCGAGGCATGCCTACATGGCCCTTGGGCAGCACACACGGTCGGAGGACTTCAGGCATAACATGCCATTATCACCCTTGGGGAGCACACACGGTCGGACGATGTCGGGTGTGGCATAGCATCATTGCCCTTGTGCATCACACATGGTCGGACGATGTCGGGCGTGGCATGACATCATCACCCTTGAAAATCATACATGATCGAACAACGTTTGTCGTGGCATGGAATCATCACCCTTGGACAGCACACACGATTGGACAACGTAGGGTGTGGCATGCCCCCATGGCCCTTGTGCTAAACACATGGTCGGACACGCCGGGGTTGGCCTGCCATTATCGTTCTTGAGAAGCTCACACAGTCGCACGACGTCGGATGTGACATACCGATCGGACGACGTTGGACGTGCCATGTTATCATCACCCTTGGACAGCACACACGATCGGACCACGTAAGGCTTGGCATGCCCGCATGGTCCTTTGATAGCACACACGGTCAAACTACGTTGGGCATGGCATGCCATCATCGCCCTTTGGAAGCATACACGGTCGGACGACGTTGGGCGTTAGATGCCATCATTGCCCTAGTGCAGCACACACGTTCGGACGACGTCGAGAATGACATGCCATCATCGCCCTTGGACAGCCCACAGGATTGGACTACGTCACGCGTGGCATGCCATCATGTCCCTTGAGAAGCACACACAGTAGAACGAAGTCGGCCATGGAAATGCCATCATCACCCTTGAAATGCACACACGATCGGACGACGTCGGGCGTGGCATGCCGGCATCTCCCTTTCACCGCATACACGGTATGATGACGTCGGGCGTGGCATGTTATCATCTCCCTTGGACAGAACACACGATCAGACAATATCAGGCGTGGTATGCCCGCATGGACCTTGGGCATGACACACGGTCCGATGACGTCAGGCGTTGCATGCCATCATCGCCATTTGGCAGCACACGCGGTTGGATGACGTCGGGATTGACATGCTATCTTCGCCTTTGGACAACACACATGGTAGGACGATGTCAGGCGTGGCATGCCATCATTACCCTTGTACAACATACTCGGACGGACGACGTCGCGTGTGGCATGCCCGTATGGACCTTGGGCAAAACACCAGTCTGACCACGTCGGGCATCGAATCCCATCATTGCCTTTGGATACCATATACGGTCGGATGACGTCGACATGACATGCCATCATCGCCTTTATATTGCACCCTAGGATGGACGAAATCGAGCATGGCATTCCCGCATCGCCCTTGTGCGGCACAAATGGTAAGACTACATCTGGTATGGCATGCCATCTCGCCCTTGGATAGCATACACAGTCGGACTGCATTGGGCGTGTCATGTTATAATCGCCCATTGTCAGCATACAGGGTCAGACGACGTCGGTTGTGGCAATGCCATCAGCTCCCTTGGACAGCACACACGATCGAACTACGTCAGGTGTGGCATGACATCATGGCCCTTGGAAAGCACAATCAATCGGACGATGTCGGCCTAGGAAATGTCATCAACGCCCTTGGAATGCAAACACGTTCGAACGACGTCGAGCGTGACAAGCCATCATCGCCTTTGGAAAGCATACACGATCGGACGACGTCAGGCATGGCATGTTATCATCGCCCTTGAAGAAAACACGATCGGACGACGTCGTGCGAGGCATGCCTGCATGGCCTTGGGAATCACACGGTCGTAGAACTTCGGGCGTAACATGCCATTATCACCCTTGGGGAGCACACACGGTCGGACGACGTCAGGTGTGGCATAGCATCATTGCCCTTGGAAAGCATACATGATCGGACGATGTCGAGCGTGGCATGCCATCATCGTCCTTGTGCATCACACACGGTCGGACGATGTCGCGCGTTGCATGACATCATCACCCTTGAAAATCATACATGATCGAACGACATTTGTCGTGGCATGGAATCATCACCGTTGGACAACACACACGATTGGACCACGTAGGGTGTGGCATGCCCGCAGTGCCCTTGTGCTACACACATGGTCGGACACGTCGGGGTTGGCCTGCAATTATCGTTCTTGGGAAGCACACAGAGTCGCACGTCGTCGGGCGTGGCATGCCATAATCTCCAATAGAAAGCATACCGATCGAACGACGTTGGACGTGGCTTGTTATCATCACCCTTGGACAGCACACACGATCGGACCACGTAAGTCTTGGCATGCCCGCATGGTCCTTTGATAGCACACACGGTCAAACTATGTTGGGCATGGCATGCCATCATCGCCCTTCGATAGCATACACGATCGGACGACGTTGGGCGTTAGATGCGATCATTGCCCTAGTGCAGCACACACGTTCGGACGACGTCGAGAATGACATGCCATCATCGCCCCTTAAACAGCCCACACGATTGGACTACGTCGCGCGTGGCATGCCATCATGTCCTTGAGAAGCACACACAGTAGAACGAAGTCAGCCATGGAAATTCCATCATCACCCTTGAAATGCACACACGATCGGACGACGTCGGGCGTGGCATGCCCGCATCTCCCTTTCACCGCATACACGGTAAGATGACGTCGGGCGTGGCATGTTATCATCGCCCTTGGACAGAACACACGATCATACAATATCGGGCGTGGTATGCCCGCATGGACCCTAGGCATGACACACGGTCGGATGACGTCAGGCGTTGCATGCCATCATCGCCATTGGGCAGCACACGCGGTCGGATGACGTCGGGCTTGACATGCTATCTTCACCTTTGGACACCACACATGGTAGGACGATGTCAGGTGTGGCATGCCATCATTACCCTTGTACAACATACTCGGTCGGACAACGTCACGTGTGGCATGCCCGCATGGACCTTGGGCAAAACACCAGTCTGACCACGTCGGGCATCGAATCCCATCATCGCCTTTGGATACCATATACGGTCGGACGACGTCGACATGACATGCCATCATCGCCTTTGAATTTCACCCAAGGACGGAAGATATCGAGCATGGCATTCCTGCATCGGGTATGGCATGCCATCTCGCCCTTGGATAGTATACATAGTCGTACTGCGTCAGGCATGTCATGCCATTATCGCCCTTAGACTGCGCATACGGTTGGACGACACGGGCGTGGCATGACCATATTGCCCTTGGGCAGCACACACGGTCGCATGACGTCAAGCGTGGCATGCCATCATCGCCCTTGGACAGCACACAAGATCGGACTACGTCGGGCGTGACATGCCATTATCGCCCTTGTGCAACGCACACGGTCGAACGATGTCGGGCATGGCATGCCATCATCACCCTTTGAAAGCATACACGTTTGGGCGACGTTTGGCGTGGCATGTTATCATCACCCTTGGACAGCACACACAATCGGACCATGTAGCACGTGGCATGCCCGCATTGCCCTTGGGCTGCAAAAATGGTCTGACACATCGACCGTTGCATGCAATTATTGCGCTTGGACAGCACACACGGTCAGACGGCGTCAGGCGTGGCATGCCATCATCGCCATTGGAAAGCATACACGATCGGACGATGTTGGACGTGGCATCTTATCATCAACTTTGGACAACATACACGATCGGACAACGTAGAAAGTGGAATGCCCGCATGGACCTTGTATTACATCGGGCTTGGCATGCCATCATCTCTCTTGGGCAGCACATACGGTAGGACAACGTCGGGTGTGGCATGCCATCATCACCCTTGTGCACCACACACGGTTGGACGACATCGGGCTATAGATTCCATCATATCCCTTGGACAACTTACACGGTCGGACTAGGTCGGGCGTGGCATGCCATCATGGCCCTTGGTAAACACACACGATCAGACGACATCGGGTGTGGCATCCCATCATCTCTTTTTGAGTGCACACATGGATGAATGAGTCGGGCGTGGCATGCCATCATCACCCTTGTGCAACAAACACGGTCCGACGACGTCGGGCGATAGATGCCATAATTGCCCTTGGTAAGAACACACAGACGGACGATGTCGGGCATGGTATCCCATCATCGCCCTTGGACAACATACACGATCGGACGACGTCGGGTATGGAATGACATCATCTCTCTTAAATAGCATACACGGTCGGACGACGTCGCGTGTGGCATGCCCATATGGCCCTTGGGCAACACACAGTCGGACGACGTCGGGCGTGGCATGCCCATATGGCCCTTGGGCAACACACCAGTCAAACGACGTCGGGCATGTTAAGCCATCATCGCCATTGAATGACACACACGGTCGGACGACACATGCCATCAGCACTTTGTGACTACACACAAGGACATAATATGTCGGGCGTGGCATGCCATCATCGCCCTTGTGCATCACACACTGTTAGACGACGTCGGGCATTAGATGTCATCATTAAACTTGGGAAACACACATGGTAAGACAACATCGAGTATGGCATGACATCTCACCCTTACACAGCACACACGGTTGGACGACGTTGTCCGTGTCATGCCATCATTGCCCTTCAGTAGAACACACGGTTGGACAACGTCGGGCGTGGCATGCCATCATCACCCTTGGACAGCATACACGGTCGAACAACGTCGAGCGTGGCATGCCATCATCGCCCTTGGACATCATACAAGGTCCGACTACGTCGGGCGTGGCATGCCATCATCGCCCTTGGAAAGAACAAACGATCAGATGATATCAGGCATGGCATGCCATCATCGTAATGGGACAGCATACACATGGTCGAACAAGGTTGGGCATGGCAAGCCATCATCGCCCTTGGACAGCATACACGGTCAAATGATGTCGGGCGTGCCATGCCAACATCGCCATTGGAAAGCACACACGGTCAAACAAAGTCGGGTGAGACATGCCATCATTGCCTTTGGACAGCATAGATAATCGTACCACGTCAGGCGTGGCATGTTATAATCGCCCATGGTTAGCACACACGGTCAGACGACGTCGGCCATGGCAATGCCATCATCGTCGTTAGACAACACACACGATCGAACTACATCGAGTGTAGCATGATATCATGGCACTTGGGAAGCACAATTGATCAGACGACGTCGGCCATGGCAATGTCATCAATGCCCTTAAATTGCACAGACGATCGGATGGCATTGGGCCTGACATGCTATCATCGGGGCCTTGGAAAGCATAGAAAATCGGACGACGTCGGGAATGGCATATTATCATCGCCTTAAAGAGCACAAACGATCAACGACGTCGGGCATGGCATGCCTGTATGGCCCTTGGGCAGAACACACGGTCGGATGACATCGGGCGTGGCATGCCATTATCACCCTTTGGCAGCACACATGGTCAAACAACGTCGGGCGTGTCATGCCATCATCGCCCTTGGACAACGTACATAGTCGGATGATGTCCAGCATGGCATCCCATCATTTCTCTTGTGCAGCACACACGGTCGGACAATGTCGGGCGTGGCATGCCATTATCACCCTTGGAAAGCATACACAATCGAACAACATTTGGCGTGGTATGGACATCACCCTTGGACAGCACACACAATAAGACCACGTAGGGCGTGGCATGCCCGCATGGCACTTGGGCTGCACACACGGTCAGACACATCGGGGGTGGCATACCATTATCGCCCTGAGGCAGCACACACAGGCGGACTACGTCGGGTGTGGCATGCTATCTTGCCCTTGGAAAGCACACAGAGTCAGACGACGTTAAGGGTGGCATGTCATCATCGCCCTTGGATAGCACACACGATCGGACTTTGTTAGGAGTTGCACGTAAAATCATCGCCTTGGTGAGCATACACGGTCTGACGATGTCGGGAGTGGCAAGCCATCATTGCCTTTGGAATGAACACACGATCGGACAACGTAGGGCATGACATGCCATCATCGCCCTTCGATAACATACACATGGTCGAACAACATCGGGCGTGGCTTACCATCATCGCCCTAGGACAACACACACGGTCGAACGACATCCCGCGTGGCAGGCCATCATCGTCGTTGGACTGCACACACGGTCAGACGACGTCGAGCGTGGCATTCTATTATCACCCTTGGGTAGTATACACTGTCGGATGATGTCGGGCATTAAATCCCATCACTGCCCTTGGATAGAACACACGGTCAGACGACGTCGGGAGTGGCATGCCATCTTTGCCCTTGGACGGCATACACAAGGTCGAACGACGTCGGGCGTTGCATGCCATCATCGCCCTTAGACAATATACACGATCGGTGACGTCGGGTGTGGCATGTTATCATCGCCCTTGGACTGCACACACGGTTGAAAAACGTCGGGCGTGGCATGCTATCACCATCCTTTGGCAGCACACACGGTCAGATAATGTCGGGCGTTAAATGTTATCATTGCCCTTGGACAGCATACACGGTCGGAATATGTCGGGCGTGGCATGCCATTTCTGCCCTTGTGAAGCACACACGGTAGGACGATGTCGGGCGTGGCATGCTGCCATCGCCAATGGAAAGCATACATAATAGGACGACGTTGGGCATGGCATCTAATAATCACCTTTGGACAACATGCACGATCAAACCACGTAGGGCGTTGCATGCCCGCATTGCCCTTGAATTACGTCAGACGTTGCATGCCATCATCACCCTTGGGAAGCACACTCGGTTGGACGACATTGGGCGTAAGATGCCATCATTGCCCTTGTGTAGCATAAACGGTTGTACGACGTTGAGCGTGGCATGCTATCATCACCCTTTGAAAGCATACACGATCAGATGACGTTTGGCGTCGCATGTTATCATCAACCTTGAATAGCACATGCGATCAGACCACGTAGGGCGTGGCATGCCCCCATTGCCCTTTTTGCTGCACACATGGTTGGACACGTCGGGCGTGGCATGCCATTATCGCCCTTGCGTAGCACACACGGTCAGACTACGTCGGGTGTGGCATGCAATCATTTCCAATGGAAAGAATACTCGATCGGACGACGTTGGGCATGGCATCTTATCATCACCCTTAGACAGCACACACGATCAGACCACGTAGGGCGTGGCATGCCCGCATGGCCCTTGGATTATGTCGGGTGTGGCATGCCATCATTGCCCTAGGGAAGCTCACACGGTTGGACGACGTTGGGATTTACATGCCATCATTACCCTTGAGTAGCACAGACGGTCAGACGACATCGAAAGTGGCATGCCATCATCGCCCTTGGACAGCACACAAGACCGGACTACATCGGGCGTGGCATGCCATCATGGCCCTTGGGTAGCACACACAGTTGGACAACGTCGGTTGTGGCAATGCCATCATCGCCCTTTGAATGCACACACTATTGAACGACTTCGTGCCTTGCATGCCATCATCGCCCTTGGAAAGCATACATGATCAGACAACGTCAGGCGTGGCATGTTATCATCGCCATTGTATAGAAAACATGATTAGACAACGTCGGGCGTGGCATGCCCGAATAGACCTTGGGCATCACACACGGTCAGATTATGTCTGGCGTTGCATGCCATCATTGCCATTGGGCAACACACGCGATCGGACGACGTCGGGCTTGACATGCCATCTTCGTCCTTGGACAACACACAAGGTGGGATAATGTCTCGTGTGGCATGCCATCGTCGCCTTTGTACAGCATACACGGTAAGACTATGTCGGGCGTGGCATGCTATCATGGCCCTTGTCCAACACACAAGGTCGAACGATGTCTAGCGTAGCATGTAATCATCGCTCTTGGACTGCACACATGGATGAACGACTTCGGATGTGGCATACTATTATCGCCCCTGAATAGCACACACGGTCGGACGATGCTAGGTTTTGCATGAAAGAATGGTCCTTGAACAGCACATACGGTCTGACGACGTCAAGCATGGCATGCCATCATCCCCCTTGGATAGTGCACATGATCTGACATGTGTGGCATGCCATCATCTCCCTTGAACAACACTCACGGTCGGAGGAAGTCCGGCGTGGCATGCCATCATCACCCTTTGAAAGCATACATGATCGGATTACGTCAAGCATGGCATGTTATCATCGCCCTTTCACAGCACACGTGATCAGAACACGTAGCGCATGACATGCCCGCATGGCCCTTGTGCAGCACACACGGTCATATGACGTCAGGTGTGGCATGCCATCATCGCCATTGGGCAGTACACACAGTCCGACAACATTGTGCCTGACATGCCATCATCGCCCTTGGGCAGTACGCACGGTAGGACAATGTCGGGCGTGGCATGCCATCATCACCCTTGGACAGCATACACGGTCAAACGTTGTCGGGCATTGCAGGGAATCATCTCCTTTTGAATGAACACATGGTTGGACGACGTTGGGCGTGGCATGCCTTCATCGCCATCGACAGTATACACATGGTCGGACGACATCTAGCGTGGCATGCCAACATCTCCCTTGGACACCATACATGGTCCAGCAACGCGGGAGTGGCATGTAATCATCTCCCTTGGACAGCACACATGGTCGGACGATGTCGGGCGTAACATGCTATCATAGCCCTTGGGCAGCACACACTGTTGGATGACGTCGAACATTAAATGCAATCATTGCCCTTGGATAGCATACACGGTCGGACTATGTGGGTTGTGGAATATTAGCATCGCCCTTGGAAAGCATACATGATCGGACGACGTCGGGTGTGGCATGTTATCATCGTGGTTGGGCAGCACACAGATCGGACCACATAGGGTGTGGCCTGCCCGTATGTCCCTTGGGCAGCACACACGGTAAAGTAACGTTGGGTATGGCATGCCATCATCGCCATTCGGCAGCACACATGTCAAACAACGTCAGGCGTGGCATGCAATCATTGCCCTTGGACAACATAAACGATCAGACGACGTCGGGCATGACATGCCATCATCGCCCTTGGAATGAACACACACTCGGAAAACGTCGGGCATGGTAAGCCATCATCGCCCTTGGACAGCATACACAGGGTCGGATAACGTCGGGCATGGCATGCCATCATCGCCCTTGGACAACATACATGGTCGGACAACGTCGAGTGTGGCATGTTATCATCACAATCGGACTGCACACACTGTTGGACAACATCTGGCTTAGAATGCTATTGTCGCCCTTGGGCAACACACACAAACGGATTACATCGGGCGTTAATTGGCATCACTGCTCTTGGACAGCATACACGGTCGGATTACATCGACCGTGGTATGTTATCATCTCCCTTGGACAGCACACACGATCGGATTACGTCAAGCGTGGCATGCCCACATGGCCCTGAGCAGCACACACGGTCGCACGACTTCGGGCGTGGCAATGCTATCATTTCCCTTGGGTAGCACACACGTTCAAATGACGTCATGCGTTAAATGCCATCATTTCCCTTGGACAAAATACACGGTCCGTCTATGTTGGGTGTGGCATGCAATCAATGCCCTATGTCCGCACGCACAATCGGATGATGTCATGTGTGGCATGCCCGTATCTCCCTTGGGCAACACACACGGTGGCACGATGTCGGGAGTGGCATGCCATCACAGCACTTGACCAGCACACACAGTCAGAGGACATTGGGTGTGACATGTCATCATCACCCTTGGGCAGAACACAGTCTTACTACGTCAGCATGGCATGCCACATGGCCCTTAGGCATCACACACGGTCGGATGACGTCGGGCTTGGCATGCCATCATCGATTTGGGACGACAAAGAAGGACGGACGACATCGGGCGTGGCATGCCATCATCGCCCTTGGACTGCACACACGGTCAGACGACGTCTGGCGTGCCATGCCATCATTGCCCTTGGGCTGCCCACACTATCGGACGACGTCGGGCCTAACATGCCATCATTGCCCTTGGGCAGCACACTCGGTCGGACTACATCGAGCGTGGAATGCTATCATTGCCCTTGAACAACATACATAGTCCGATGACATCTGGCGTGGCATTCTCGCATGGCCCTTGGGAAACACACCAGTCGGAAAACGTCGCGCATGACCAGCCTTCATCGCCTTTTGATAGCACACACGGTCGGACGACGTAGAGGTGGAATGCCATCGTCGCCTTTTGACTGCACACAAGTACAAACAACGTCGGGCGTGGCATGACATAATCGTCCTTCTGCAGCACACACTATTAGACGATGTCGGACATTAGATTCCATCATTACTCTTGCGCAACACACACGGTTGGACTACATCGGGTGTTGCATGACGTCTAGCCCTTGGACAGCACACACGGTCGGACGATGTCGGGCGTGTCATGCCATCATCGCCCTTCGACAGCACACACGGTCGAACGACGTCAGGCGTGGCATGCAATCATCGCCCGTGGACATCATACACGGTCGTAAGACATCGGGTGTGGCACGCCATCATCTCCCTTGGACAACATACACGGTCGAACTATGTTGGGCGTGGCATGCCATCATCGCCCTTCGAATGAAAACACCATCAGATAATGTCGAGCATGGCATACCATAATCGCGATTGGACAGCATACACAAGGTCGAACGAGGTCGGGCGTAGAATGCCATCATCGCCCTTGGACAGCATACACCGTCAAATAACGTCTGGCGTGACATGCCATCATTGCCCTTGGGAAGCACACACGGTGTGACAAAGTCAGGCGAGGCATTCCATCATTGCCCTTTGAAAGCACACACGGTCGAACTACATTGGGCGTGGCATGTTATAATCGCCCATTGTCAGCACACACGGTCAGACAACGTCGGTCGTGGCGATGCCATCATCTCCCTTTGACAGCACACACGATCAAACTATGTCGGGTGTGGCATGATATCATTGCCCTTTGGAAGCACAATCAATCGGACGACGTCGGTCATAACAATGTCATAAACGCCCTTAGAATGCAAACACAGTCGAACGATGTCTAGCGTGACATGCCATCATTGCCCTTAGAAAGCATACATGATCGGACGACGTCGATCATGGCATGTTGTCATCGCCCTTGAAGAAAACACACGATCAGACGATGTCGTGCGAGGCATGCCTCTATGCCCCTGGGGCACCACACACGGTCGAATGACTTCGGGCGTGGCATGCCATTATCACCCTTGGGGAGCATACACGGTCAGAGGACGTCGGGTGTGGCATGCCATTATTGCCCTTGGACAGCATACACGGTCGGACAATGTCAGGCGTTGCATTCCATCATCGCCCTTGTGCAACACACACGGTAGGACGATGTCGCGCGTGGCATGACATCATCACCCTTGGAAAGCATACACGATCGAACGACGTTTGTCGTGGCATGGAATAATCACCATTGGACAGCACACATGATTGGACCACTTAGGGTGTGGAATGCCCGCATGGCCCTTGTGCTGCACACACGGTCGGACACGTCGAGGTGGGAATGCGATTACCGTTCTAGTGGAGCACACCCGGTCGCACGACGTCGGGCGTGGCATGCCATCATCTCCATTGGAAAGCATACCGATCAGACGACGTTGGGCGTTGTACACGATCATCTCCATTGGGTTGCACACACGGTCGAATGACGTAAGGTTTGACATGCAATCTTCTACCTTGGACAACACATATGGTGGGACGACGTCGGGCGTGGTATGCCATCATCGCCCTTGGACAGTATACACGGACGAACTACTCAGACGCGGCATGCCATCATGGCACTTGGCCAACACAGACGATAAGACAACTTCGAGCGTGGCCTGCCATCATCCCTCTTGGACTGCACACTCGTACGGATGACGTCGGGCGTGGCATGCCATCATCACCCTTCTGCAGCACACACGGTCTGACGACGTCGTATTTGGCACACCATCATCTCCCGTGGACAGAATACACGGTCAAACTATGTCGGGCGTGGCATGCCATCATCGCCCTTGGAATAAACACACGATCCGATGATGTCGAGCATAGCATGCCATAATCGCAATTGGACAGCATACACATGGTTGAACGAGGTCGAGTGTGGCATGCCATTATCACCCCTGGATAGCATACACGATCAGACAACGTCGGGCGTGTCATGCCATCATTGCCCTTGGGAATCACACATGATCAGACAAAGTTGGGCGAGGCATGCCATCATTGCCCTTAGAAAACACACACGGTCTGACTACGTCGGGCGTGGCATGTTATAATCTCCCATTGTCAGCACACACGGTTATACAACGTCAGTCGTGGCAATGCCATCAGCGCCCTTGGACAGCACACACGATCGAACTACGTTGGGTGTGGCATTACATCATGTACCTTGGGAAGCACAATCAATCGGACACTGTCGGCCGTGGAAATGTCATCAACGCCCTTGGAATGCAAACACGGTCGGACGACGTCGAGTGTGACATGCCATCATCGCCCTTGTAAAGCATACACGATCGAACGACGTCAGGCATGGCATGTTATCATCGCCCTTGAAGAAAACACGACCAGATGACGTCGTGCGAGGCATGCATGCATGGCCCTTGGGCAGCACACACGGTCGGAGGACTATGAGCATAACATGCCATTATCACCCTTGGGGAGCACACACGGTCGGACGATGTCGGGTGTGGCATAGCATCATTTCCCTTGGACAGCATACACGGTCGGACGATGTCGGGCGTTGCATGCCATCATCGCCCTTGTGCATCACACACGGTCGGACGATGTCGGTCGTGGCATGACATCATCACCCTTGGAAATCACACATGATCGAACGACGCTTGTCGTGGCATAGAATCATCACCCTTGTACTGCACACACCATTGGACCACGTAGGGTGTGGCATGCCCGCATGGCCCTTGTGTTACACACACGGTCGGACACGTCGGGGTTGGCATGCCATTATCGTTCTTGGGCAGCACACACAGTCGCACGACGTCAGGCGTGGCATGCCACCATCTCCATTACAATGCATACCGATCGGACGACGTTGGACGTGGCATGTTATCATCACCCTTGGACAGCACACACGATCGGACCACGTAAGGCTTGGCATGCCCGCGTGGTCCTTTGATAGCACACACGCTCAAACTACGTTGGGCATGGCAAGCCATCATCACCATTGGGCAGCATACATGGTCGGACGACCCTAGGCGTTAGAGGCCATCATTGCCCTAGTGCAGCACACACGATCGAACGACGTCGAGAATGACATGCCATTATCGCCCTTGGACAGCCCACATGATTGGATTACGTCGCGCGTGGCATGCCATCATGTCCCTTGAGAAGAACACACAGTAGAACGAATTCGGCCATGGAAATGCCATCATCACCCTTGAAATGCACACACGATCAAACGACGTCGGGCGTGGCATGCCCGCATCTCCCTTTCACCGCATACATGGTAAGATGACATCGGGCGTGGCATGTTATCATTACCCTTTGACAGAACACACGTTCAGACAATATCGAGCGTGGTATGCTCGCATGGACCTTGGTCATGGCGCACGGTCGGATGACGTTAGGCGTTGCATGCCATCATCGCCATTGAGCAGCACACGTGGTCGGATGACGTCGGGCTTGACATGCTATCTTCAGCTTTGGAAAACACACATGGTAGGACGATGTCAGGCGTAGCATGCCATCATTACCCTTGTACAACATACTCGGTCGGAGGACGTCGGGTGTGGCATGCCCGCATGGACCTTGGACAAACACCAGTCTGACCACGTCGGGCATCGAATCCCATCATCGCTTTTGGATAGCATATACGGTCGGACGACGTCGACATGACATGCCATCATCGCCTTTGGATTGAACCCAAGGACGGACGAAATCGAGCATGGCATTCCCTCATCACCCTTGTGCAGCACAAATTGTAAGGCTACATCGGGTATGGCATGACATCTCGCCCTTGGATAGCGTATACAGTCGGACTGCGTCGGGCGTGTCATGCCATTATTGCCCTTAGACTGCGCATACGGTTGGACGACATCGGGCGTGGCATGACCATATGGCCCTTGGGAAGCACACACGGTCGCATGACGCCAAGCGTGGCATGCCATCATCGCCCTTGGAAAGCTCACAAGATCGGACTACGTCGGGCGTGACATGCCATTATCACCCTTGTGCAACGCACACGGTCGAACGATGTCGGGCATGGCATGCCATCATCACCCTTTGAAAGCATACACGATTCTGCGACGTTTGGCGTGGCATGTTATCATCACCCTCGGACAGCACACACAATCGGACCACGTAGCGCGTGGCATGCCCGCATTGCTCTTGGGCTGCAAAAATGGTCGGACACATCGGGCGTGGCATGCCATTATTGCCCTTGCACAGCACACGCGGTCGGACGACGTCGGGTGTGGCATGCCATCATCGCCATTGGAATGCATACACGATCAGACGACGTTGGACGTGGCATCTTATAATCACCTTTGGACAGCATACACGATCGGACAACGAAGGGAGTGGCATGCCCGCATGGCCGTTGAATTACATCGGGCTTGGCATGCCATCATCTCCATTGGGCATCACATACGGTCGGACAACATCGGGTGTGGCATGCCATCATCACCCTTGTGCAGCACACCCGGTTGGACGACATCGGGCGATTCATTTCCCTTGGACAACTTACACGGTCGGACAAGGTCGGGCGTGGCATGCCATCATGGCCCTTGGTAAACACACACGATCAGACGACGTCGAGCGTGGCATTCCCTCATCGCTTTTGGACTGCACACATGGATGGATGAGTTGGGCGTGGCATGCCATCATGACCCTTGTGCAACTAACACGGTCGGACGACGTCGGGCGATAGATGACATCATTGCCTTTGGGAAGCACACACGGACGGACGATGTCGGGCATGGCATCCCATCATCGCCCTTGGACAACATACACGTTCGGACGACGTCGGGCATGGAATGACATCATCTCTCTTAAATAGCATACACGGTCGGACGACGTCGGGCGTGGCATGCCCATATGGCCCTTGGGCAACACACAGTCGGACTACGTCGGGTGTGGCATGCCCATATGGCCCTTGGGGAACACACCAGTCGAACGACGTCGGGCATGTTAAGCGATCATCGCCTTTGAATGACACACACGGTCGGACTACGTCGGGCGTGGCATGCCATCATCGCCCTTGGAATGAACAAACGATCAGATGATGTCAGGCATGTCATGCCATCATCGTAATTGAACAGCATACACAGGGTCGAACAAGGTTGGGCATGAAAAGACGTCATCGCCCTTGGACATCATACACGGTCAGATGATGTCGGGCGTGCCATGCCATTATCGCCATTGGGAAGCACACAAGGTCACACAAAATCGAGCGAGACATGCCATCATTGCCATTGAACAACACAGATGATCGTACCACGTCAGTCGTGGCATGTTATAATCGCCCATGGTCAGCACCCACGGTCATACGACGTCGGCCATGGCAATGCCATCATCGCCCTTAGAAAACACACACGATCAAAATACATCGGGTGTAGCATGATATCATGGCACTTAAGAAGCACAATTGATCAGACAACGTCGGCCATGGCAATGTCATCAATTCCCTTAAAATGAACAAACGATCAGATGACATTAAGCGTGACATGCCATCATCGCCCTTGGAAAGCAAACACAATCGGACGACGTTGGGCATGGCATATTATCACCGCCTTAAAAAGCACAAACGATCAACGACGTCGGGCATGGCATGCTTGCATGGCCCTTGGGCAGAACACACGGTCGGATGACATCGGGCATGGCATGCCATTATCACCCTTGGGCAGCACACATGGTCGGACAACGTCGGGCGTGTCATGCCATCATCGCCCTTGGACAAAATACATTGTCGGATGATGTCGAGCATCGCATGCCATCATTGCCCTTGTGCAGCACACACGGTCGGACAATGTCGGCCGTGGCATGCAATTATCACCCTTGGAAAGCATACACGATCGAACAACATTTGGTGTGGTATGGAATCATCAACCTTGGACAGCACACACAATAAGACCACGTAGGGCGTGGCATGCCCGCATGGCCCTTGGGCTGCACACACGGTCGGGCACGTCGGGGGTGGCATTCCATTATCGCCCTTGGGCAGCACATACAGTCGGACTACATCGGGTGTGGCATGCTATCTTGCCCTTTGACAGCACACAAAGTCAGACGACGTTAAGCGTGGCATGTCATCATCTCCCTTGGATAGCACACACGATCGGACTTTGTTAGCAGTTGCACGTAATCATCGCCCTTGGAGAGCATACACGGTCCGACGATGTCGGGCGTGGCATGCCATCATCGCCTTTGGAATGAACACACGGTTAGCCAACGTAGGGCATGGCATGCCATCATCGCCCTTCGATAACATACACATGCTCGAACAACATCGGGCGTGGCTTACCATCAGCGTCCTTTGACAACACACACGGTCGAACGACATCCCGCGTCGCAGGCCATCATCGCTGTTGGACTGCACACACAGTCAGACGACGTCAAGCGTGGCATTCTATTATCACCCTTGGGTAGTATACACGGTCGGACGATGTCGGGCGTTAAATCCCATCACTACCCTTGGATAGAACATACGATCAGACGACGTCGGGAGTGGCATGCCATCTATGCCCTTGGACGGCATACACAAGGTCGAACAATGTCGGGCGTTGCATGCAATCATCGCCCTTGGACAATATACATGATCGGATGACGTCGGGTGTGGCATGTTATCATTGCCCTTGGACTTCACACACGGTTGAAAAATGTCGGGCGTGGCATGCTATCACCATCCTTTGGTAGCAAACACGGTAAGATAATGTCGTGCGTTAAATACCATCATTTCCCTTGGACAGTATACACGGTCGGAATATGTCGGGCGTGGCATGCCATTTTTGCCCTTATGCAGCACACACGGTTGGACGATGTCGGCCGTGGCATGCTATCATCGCCAATGGAAAGCATACATAATAGGACGACGTTGGCATGGCATCTTATAATCACCTTTGGACAACATGCACGATCAAACCACGTTGGGCGTGGCATGCGCGCAATGCCCTTGAATTACGTCAGACGTTGCATGCCATCATCGCCCTTGGGAAGCACACTCGGTTGGACGACATTGGGCGTAACATGCCATCATTGCCCTTGGGTAGCATACACGGTTGGACGACGTTGAGCGTGGCACGCCATCATCGCCAATGGAAAGCATACACGATCGGACGACGTTGGGCATGGCATCTTATCATCACCCTTAAACAGCACACACGATCAGACCACGTAAGGGGGGGCAATGCCCGCATGTCCCTTGGATTACGTCGGGTGTGTCATGCCATCATCACCCTTCGGAAGCTCACACGGTCGGCCGACGTTGGGCTTTAGATTCCATCATTACCCTTGAGCAACACACACGGTCGGACGACGTCGAGCGTGGCATTCCATCATCGCCCTTGGATAGCACACACGACCGGAATACATCGGACGTGGCATGACATTATGGCCCTTGGGTAGCAGACACAGTTGGACAACGTCGGTTGTGGCAATGTCATCATCTCCCTTTGAATGCACACACGATCGTACGACGTCGGGCCTTGCATGCCATCATCGCCATTGGAAAGCATACACGATCAGACAACGTCAGGCGTGGCATGTTATCATCGCCATTGTATATAAAACACGATAAGACAACATCGGGCGTGGCATGCCCGAATGGAACTTGGGCATCACACACGGTCGGATTATGTCTGGCGTTGCATGCCATCATCGCCATTGGGCAGCACACGCGATCGGACGACGTCGAGCTTGACATGCCATCTTCGCCCTTGGACAACACACAAGGTGGGATAATGTCTAGCGTGGCATGCCATCGTCGCCCTTGTACTGTATACACGGTCGGACTACGTCGGGCGTGGCATGCAATCATGGCCCTTGTCCAACACACAAGGTCGGACGATGTCTAGCGTAGCATGTCATCATCGCTCTTGGACTGCACACATGGATGAACGACTTCGGATGTGGCATACTATCATCACCCCTGAATAGCACACACAGTCTGACGATGCTAGGCTTTGCATGAAAGAATGGTCCTTGAACAGCACATACGGTCGAACGACGTCAAGCATGGCATGCCATCATCCCCCTTGGATAGTAAACATGATCTGAATACATCGGGCGTGGCATGCCATAATCTCCCTTTGAAAGCATACATGACCGGATGACGTCAAGCGTGGCATGTTATCATCGCCCTTGGACAGCACACGTGATCAGAACACGTAGCGCATGGCATGCTCGCATGGCCCTTTTGTAGCATACACGGTCATATGACGTCGGGCGTGGCATGCCATCATCGCCATTGGGAAGCACACACGGTCTGACAACATTGGGAGTGACATGCCATCATCGCCCTTGGGCAGTACGCACGGTCGGACATCATCGAGCGTGGCATGCCATCATCACCCTTGGACAGCATACACGGTCAAACGTTGTCGAGCATGGAAGGGAATCATCGCCTTTTTAATGAACACATGGTTGGACGACGTCGGGCGTAACATGCTATCACCGCCCTTGGGCAGCACACGCTGTCGGATGACGTCGGACATTAAATGCAACAATTGCCCTTGGATAGCATACACGGTTGGACTATGTCGTTTGTGGAATATTATCATCACCCTTGGAAAGCATACATGACCGGACGACATTGGGTGTGGCATGTTATCATCGCCGATGGACAGCACACAGATCCGACCACATAGGGTGTGGCATGCCCGTATGTCCCTTGGGCAGCACACACGGTAAAATAACGTTGGGTATGGCATGCCATCATCGCTATCGGGCAGCACACATGTCAAACGCCGTCAGGCGTGGCATGCAATCAGTGCCCTAGGACAACATAAATGATCAGACGACATTGGCAATGGCATGCCATCATCGCCCTTGGAATGAACACACAGTTGGACGACGTCGGGCATGGCAAGCCATCATCGCCCTTGGACAGCATACACAGGGTCGGATGACGTCAGGCATGGCATGCCATCATCGCCCTCTGACAGCATACATGGTCGGACAACGTCGATTGTGGCATGTTATCATCACCCTCGGACTGCACATACTGTCGGACAACATCGGGCTTAGAATGCTATTATCGCCCTTGGGCAGCACACACGAACGGATAACATCGGGCGTTAATTGCCATCACTACTCTTGGACACAATACACGGTCGGATTACATCGGGCGTCGCATTTTATCATCTCCATTGGACAGCACACACGATCAGATTACGTCAAGCGTGGCATGCCCACATGGCCCTTGGGCAGCACAAACGGTCGCACGACGTCGGGCGTGGCAATGCTATCATTTCCCTTGGGTAGCACACATGTTCAAATGACGTCATGCGTTAAATGCCATCATTTCCCTTGGACAGAATACACAGTTGGTCTATGTCGGGTGTGGCATGAAATCAATGCCCTATGTCAGCACGCACAATCGGATGATGTCATGCATGGCATGCCTGTATCGCCCTTGGGCCAAATACACGGTCGCACGATGTCGGGTGTGGCATGCCATCACAGCACTTGGGTAGCACACACAGTCAGATGACATTGAGCGTGACATGTCATCATCACCCTTGGGCGGCACACACAGTCATACTACGTCAGCATGGCATGCCACATGTCCCTTAGGCAGCACACACGGTCGGATGACGTCGGGCTTGACATGCGATCTTCGCCTTTGGACAACACACATGCTAGGAAGATGTCGTGCGTTGCATGCCATCATTACCCTTGTACAACATACTCGGTCGGACGACGTCGGGTGTGTCATACCCGCATGAACCTTGGGCAAAAAACACCAGTCTGACCACGTCGGCATCGAATCCCAGCATGGCCTTTGGATAGCATATACGGTCGGATGACGTCGACATGACATGTCATCATCGCCTTTGGATTGCATCCAAGGACGGACGAAATCGAGCATGGCATTCCAGCATCGCCCTTGTGCAGCACAAATTGTAAGACTACATCGGGTATGGCATGCCATCTCGCCCTTGGATAGCACAAACAGTAGGACTGCGTCGGGCATGTCATGCCATTATCGCCCTTAGACTGCGCATACGGTTGGACGACAGCGGGCGTGGAATGACCATATGGCCCTTGGGCAGCACACACGGTCGCATGACGTCAAGCTTGTCATGCCATCATCGCCCTTGGACAGCACACAAGATCGGACTATGTCGGGCGTGACATGCCATTATAGCCCTTGTGCAGCGCACACGGTCGAACAATGTCGGGTGTGGCATGCCATCATCACCCTTTGATAGCATACACGATTAGGCGACGTTTGGTGTGGTATGTTATCATCACCCTTGGACAGCACATACAATCGGACCACGTAGCGAGTGGCATGCCCGCATTGCTCTTGTGCTGCAAAAATGGTCTGACACATCGGACGTGGCATGCCATTATTGCCCTTGGACAGCACACACGGTCGGACGACGTCGGGCGTGGCATGCCATCACCGCCATAGGAAAGCATACACGATCGGACGACGTTGGACGTGGCATCTTATCATCACCTTGGGACAGCATACACGATCGGACAAAGTAGAGAGTGGCATGCCCGCATGGCCCTTGGATTACATCGGGCTTGGCATGCCATCATTGCCCTTGGGCAGCACATACAATCGGTCATCGTCTGGTGTGGCATGCCATCATCACCCTTGTGTAGCACACACGGTTGGACGACATCGGGCGATAGATTCCATCATTGCCCTTGGACAACTTACACGGTCAGACTAGGTCGGGCGTGGCATGACATCATGGCCCTTGAACAACACACAAGGTCGGACTACGTCGAGCGTGGCATGCCATCATTGCCCTTGAATAGCACACAAGGTCGGACTACGTCGGGCGTGCCATGCCATCATCGCCCTTGGAATGAACAAATGATCAGATGATGTAAGGCATGGCATGCCATAATCGTAATTGGACAACATACACAGGGTCGAACAAGGTTGGGCATGGCATGCCATCATCGCCCTTGGAGAGCATACACGGTCAGACGATGTCGGGCGTGCCATGCAATCATCGCCATTGGGAAGCACACACAGTCACACAAAATCGGGCATGGCAATGTCATGAATGCCCTTAAAATGCACAGACGGTCGGATGACATTGGGCGTGACATGCCATCATCGCCCTTGGAAATAATAGACGATCAGATGACGTCGTGCATGGCATATTATGATCGCCTTAAAGAGCACAAATGATCAACGACGTCAGGCATGGCATGCCTGCATGGCCCTTGGGCAGAACACACGGTCGGATTACATCAAGCGTGGCATGCTATTATCACCCTTGGGCAGCACACATCGTCAGACAACGTCGGGTGTGTCATGCCATCATCGCCCTTGGACAACATACAGTGTCGGATGATGTCGAGAGTGGCATGCCATAATTGCCCTTGTGCAGCACACACGGTCGGACAATGTCGAGCGTGGCATGCCATTATCACCCTTGGAAAGCATACACGATCGAACAACATTTGGCGTGGTATGGAATCATCACCCTTGGACAGCACACACAATAAGACCACGTAGGGCGTGGCATACCCGCATGGCCCTTGGGCTGCACACACGGTCCGACACGTCGGGGGTGGCATTCCATTATAGCCCTTGGGCAGCACCAACGGTCGGACTATGTCGGGTATGGCATGCTATCTTGCCCTTGGACAGCACACAGAGTCAGACGACATTAAGTGTGGCATGTCATCATCTCCCTTGGATAGCACACACTATCGGAATTTGTTAGGTGTTGCACGTAATCACGCCCTTGGAGAGCATATACGGTCCGATGATGTCGGGCGTTGCATGTCATCATTGCCTTTGGAATGAACACACGGCCGACAACGTAAGGCACGGAATGCCATCATCTCCCTTCGATAACATACACATGGTCGAACAACATCGGGCGTGGCGTACCATCATCGCCCTTGGACAATACACACGGTCGAACGACATCCCACGTGGCAGGCCATTATCGCCGTTGGACTGCACTCACGGTCAGACGACGTCGAGCGTGGCATTCTATTATCACCCTTGGGTAGTATACACGGTCGGACGATGTCGGGCGTTAAAACCCATCACTGCCCTTGGATAGAACACAAGGTCAGACGACGTCGGGAGTGGCATGCCATATTTTCCCTTGGACGGCATACACAAGGTCGAACGACGACGGGCGTTGCATGCCATCATCGCCCTTGGACAATATACACGATCAGATGACGTCATGTGTGGCATGTTATCATCGCCCTTGGACTACACACACGGTTGAAAAATGTCGGGCGTGGCATGCTATCACCATCCTTTTGCAGCACACACGGTTGGACGATGTCGGGTGTTGCATGCTATCATCGGCAATGGAAAGCATACATAATAGGACGACGTTGGGCATGGCATCTTATAATCACCTTTGGACAACATGCATGATCAAACTACGTAGGGCGTCGCATGCCCGCATTGCCCTTGAATTACGTCATACGTTGCATGCAATCATCACCCTTGGGAAGCACACTCGGTTGGACGACATTAGGCGTAGGATGCCATCATTGCTCTTGGTTATCATACACGGTAGGACGACATTGAGCGTGGCATGCCATCATCACCTTTGGAAAGCATACACAATCAGATGACGTTTGGCATCGCATGTTATCATCAACCTTGGACAGCACACACGGTCATGCCATTATCGCCCTTGCGCAGCACACACAGTCAGACGACGTCGGGCGTGGCATGCAATCTTTGCCAATGGAAAGCATACACGATCGGACGACGTTGGGCATGGCATCTTATCATCGCCCTTAGACAGCACACACGATCAGACCACATAGGACATGGCATGCCCGCATGGCCCTTGGATTACGTCGGGTGTGGCATGCCATCATCGCCCTAGGGAAGCTCACACGGTCGGACGACGTTGGGCTTTAGATGCCATCATTACCCTTGAGCAGCACACACGGTCGGACGACGTCGAGCGTGGCATGCCATCATCGCCCTTGGGTAGCACACACAGTTGGACAACGTCGGTTTTGGAAATGCCATCATCTCCCTTTGAATGCACACACGATCGAACGACGTCGGGCCTTGCATGCCATCATCACCCTAGGAAAGCATACACGATCAGACAATGTCAGGCGTGGCATGTTATCATCACCATTGAATAGAAAAACCGATTAGACAACGTCGGGCGTGGCATGCCTGAATGGACCTTGGGCATCACACACGATCGGATTATGTCTGGCGTTGCATGCCATCATCTCCATTGGGCAGCACACGCGATCGGATGACGTCGGGCTTGACATGCCATCTTCACCCTTGGACATTACAAAAGGTGGGATAATGTCTAGCGTGGCATGCCATCGTCGCCCTTGAACATCATACACGGTCGGACTACGTCAGGTGTGGCATGCCATCATGGCCCTTGTCCAACACACAAGGTCGGACGATGTCTAGCGTAATATGTCATCATCGCTCTTGGACTGCACACGTGGATGAACGACATCGGATGTGGCATACCATCATCGCCCCTGGATAGCACACACGGTCGGACGATGCTAGGCTTTGCATGAAAGAATGGTCCTTGAACAGCACATACGGTCGAACGACGTCAAGCATGGCATGCAATCATCCCCCTTGGACATCGCACAAGATCTTAATACATTGGGTGTGGCATGCATCATCTTCTTGAACAACACTCAAGGTCGGACGAAGTCCGATGTGGCATGCCATCATTACCCTTTGAAAGCATACATGATCGGATGACGTCAAGCATGGCATGTTATCATCGCTCTTGGATAGCGCACGTGATCAGAACACGTAGCGCATGGTATGCCCGCATGGCCCTTGTACCGCACACATGGTCATATGACGTCAGGCGTGGCATGTCATCATCGCCATTGGGCAGCACATACGGTCCGACAACATCGTGCGTGACATGCCATCATCGCCCTTGGGCAGTACGCACGTTCGGAAAACGTCGGGCGTGGCATGCCATCATCACCCTTGGACAGCATACACAGTCAAACGTTGTTGGGCATGGCAGGGAATCATCTCCTTTTGAATGAACACATGGTTGGACGACGTCGGGCGTGGCATGCCTTCATCGCCCTTAGACAATATACACATGGTCGGACGACATCTAGCGTGGCATGCCAACATCTCCCTTGGACACCATACATGGTCAAGCAACATCAGGAGTGGCATGTAATCATCTCCCTTGGACAGCACACATGGTCGGACAATGTTGGGTGTAACATGCTATCATCGCCCTTGGGCAGCACACACTGTCGGATGACGTCAGACATTAAATGCAATCATTGCCCTTGGATAGCATACACTGTCGTACTATGTCGGTTGTGGAATATTAGCATCGCCCTTGGAAAGCATACATGATCGGACGACGTTGGGTGTGGCATGTTATCATCATCGTTGGGCAGCACACGATCGGACCACATAGGGTGTGGCATGCCCGTATGGCCCTTGGGCAGCACACACGGTAAAATAATGTTGGATATGGCATGCCATCATCGCCATTGGGCAGCACACATGTCAAATGACGTCAAGCGTGGCATGCAATCATTGCCCTTGGACAACATAAACAATCAGACGACGTCGGGCATGGCATGCCATCATCGCCTTTGGAATGAACACACAGTAGGACGACGTCGGGCATGGCAGGCCATTAACGCCCTTGGACAGCATACACACGGTCGGATGACGTCGGGCATGGCATGTGATCATCGCCCTTGGACAGCATACATGGTCGGACAACGTCGACTGTGGCATGTTATCATTACACTAGGACTGCACACACTGTCGGACAACATCGGGCTTAGAATGCTATTATCTCCCTTGGGCGGGACACACGAACGGATTACATCGGGCGTTAATTGCCATCACTACTCTTGGACAGCATACACGGTCGGATTACATCGGGTGTGGCATGTTATCATCTCCCTTGGGCAGCACACACGATCGTATTATGTCAAGCGTGGCATGCACACATGGACCTGAGTAGCACACACGGTCGCACGACGTCGGGTGTGGAAATGCTATCATTTCCCTTGGGTAGCACACACGTTCAAATGACGTCATGCGTTAAATGCCATCATTTCCCTTGGAAAATATACACGGTCGGTCGATGTCGGGTGTGACATGTAATCAATGCGCTATGTAAGCACGCACTATCGGATGATGTCATGCGTGGCATGCCCGTATCGCCCTTGGGCAACACACACAGTCGCACGATGCCAGTGTGGCATGCCATCACAGCACTTGGGCAGCACACACAGTCAGATGACATTGGGCGTGACATGTCATCGTCACCCTTGGGCAGCACACACAGTCTTACTACGTTATCATGGCATGCCACATGGCCCTGAGGCTGCACACACGTTTGGATGACGTCGGGCTTGGCATTCCATCATCAATTTTGGACGGCAAAAAAGGACAAACGACATCGGGCGTGGCATGACATCATCGCCCTTGGAGTGCACACACGGTCAGACGACGTCAGGCGTGCCATGACATCAATGCCCTTGGGCTGCACACTCAATCGGACGACGTCGGGCGTAACATGCCATCATTGCCCTTGGGCGGCACACTCGTTCGGACTACATCGAGCGTGGAATGCTATCATTTCCCTTGAACAACATACATAGTCCAACGACATCTGGCGTGGCATTCCCGCATGGCCCTTTGGAAACACACCACTCAGACAACGTCGCGCATGAAAAGCCATCATCTCCTTTGGATAGCACACATGGTCGGATGACGTAGAGGTGGCATGCCATCATCGCCTTTGTGCAGCACACAAGGAGAAACAACGTCGGGCGTGGCATGCCATAATCGCCCTTGTGCAGCACACACTATTAGACGATGTCGGGCATTAGATGCCATCATTACTCTTGCGCAACACACACGGTTGGACTACATCGGGTGTTGCATGACTTCTAGCCCTTGGACAGTACACACGGTCGGACGATGTCGGGCGTGTCATGCCATTATCGCCCTTCGACAGCACACACGGTCGGACGACATCGGGCGTGGCATGCAATCATCGCCTGTGGATAGCATACACGATCGTACGACATCGGGTGTGGCACGCCATCATCTCCCTAGGACAGCATACACGGTCGGACTATGTCGGGCGTGGCATGCCATCATCACCCTTGGAATGAACACACAATCAAATGATGTCGAGAAGGGCATACCATAATCGCAATTTGATAGCATACACAGGGTCGAACGAGGTCGGGCGTAGCATGCCATCATCGCCCTTGGACAGCATTCACCGTCAAACAGCGTCTGGCGTGACATGCCACATTGCCCTTGGGAAGCACACACGGTGGGACAAAGTCAGGCGAGGCATGCCATCATTGCCCTTTGAAAGCACACACGGTCGGACTACATCGGGCGTGGCATGTTATAATCGCCCATGGTCAGCACACACGGTCAGACAACGTCGGTCGTGGCAATGCCATCATCTCTCTTGGACGGCACACACGATCAAACTAAGTTGGGTGTGGCATGATATCATGGCCCTTGGGAAGCACAATCGATCGGACAACGTTGGTCATGGCAATGTCATCAACGCCCTTGGAATGCAAACACGGTCGAACAACGTCTAGCGTGACATGCCATCCTTGCCCTTAGAAAGCATACATGATCAGACGACGTCGGTCATGTCATGTTATCATCGCCCTTGAAGAAAACACACGATCAAACGATGTCGTGCGAGGCATGCCTCTATGGCCCTGGGCCAGCAACACGGTCGAATGACTTCGGGCGTGGCATGCCATTATCACCCTTGGGGAGCATACACGGTCAGAGGACGTCGGGTGTGGCACGCCATTTTTGCCCTTGGACAACATACACGGTCGGACGATGTCAGGCATGGCATGCCATCATCGCCCTTGTGTAGCACACACGGTAGGACGATATCGGGCGTGGCATGACATCATCACCCTTGGAAAGCATACACGATCGAACGACGTTTGTCGTGGCATGGAATAATCACCCTTGGACAGCACACACGATTGGACCACTTAGGGTGTGGAATGCCCGCATGGCCCTTGTGCTGCACACACGGTCGGACACGTCATGGTGGGAATGCCATTATCATTTTAGTGGAGCACACATGGTCGCACGACGTCCGGCGTGGCATGCCATTATCTCCATTGGAAAGCATACCGATCGGACGACGTTGGGCGTTATTTACGATCATCTCCATTGCACAGCACACACGGTCGAACAACGTTGGGCTTGTCACGCCATCTTATACCTTGGACGATGTCGAGCGTGGCATGCCCATATCGCTCTTACGCAACACACCAGTCGGACGACGTCGGGCATGTTAAGCCATCATCGCCATTGAATGACACACACGGTCATACGACACATGCCATCATCGCTTAGTGACTGCACACAAGGACAAAATATGTCGGGCGTGGCATTCCATCATCGCCTTTGTGCATCACACACTGTTAGAAGACGTCGGGCATTAGATGCCATCATTAAACTTGGGAAACACACATGGTAAGACAACATCGGGTATGGCATGAAATCTCACCCCTAGACAGCACACATGATTGGACGACGTTGTCCGTGTCATTTCATCAATGCCCTTCAGTAGCACACACTGTCGGACGACGTCGGGCGTGGCATGCCATCATTTCCCTTGGACAGCATACAAGGTCGAACAACGTCGAGCGTGGCATGCCATCATCGCCCTTGGACAGCATACAAGGTCGGACTACGTCGGGCCTGGCATGCCATCATCTCCCTTGGAATGAACAAACGATCAGATGATGTCAGGCATAGCATGCCACCATCGTAATTGGACAGCATACACAGGGTCGAACAAGGTTGGGCATGGCATGCCATCATTGCCCATGGACAGCATACACGTTCAGTTGATGTCGGGCGTGCCATGCCATAATCGCCATTGGGAAGCACACACAGTCACACAAAGTCGGGCGAGACATGCCATCATTGCCCTTGTGCAGCGCACACGATCGAACGATGTCGGGCGTGGCATGCCATCATCACCCTTTGAAAGCATACACGATTGGGTGACGTTTGGCGTGGTATGTTATCATCACCCTTGGACAGCACACACAATTGGACCACGTAGCGAGTGGCATGCCCGCATTTCCCTTGGGCTGCAAAAATCGTCTGACACATCGGACGTGGCATGCCATTATTGCCCTTGGACAGGACACACGGTCGGACGACGTCGGGCGTGGAATACCATCATCACCATTGGAAAGCATACACGATCGGACGACGTTGGACGTGGCATCTTATCATCACCTTTGGACAGCATACACGATCGGACAACGTAGGGAGTGGCATGCCCGCATGGACATTGGATTACATCAGGCTTGGCATGCCATCATCGCCCTTGGGCAGCACATACGATCGGACAACGTCTGGTATGGCATGCCATCATCACCCTTGTGCAGCACACACGGTCGGACGACATCGGGCGATAGATTCCATCATTGCCCTTGGACAACTTACACGGTCAGACTAGGTCGGGCGTGGCATGACATCATGGCCGTTGGTTAAGAAAAACGACCGTACGACGTCGAGCGTGGCATCCCATCATCGCTTTTGGACTGCACACATGGATAGATGAGTCGGGCGTGGCATGCCATTATCACCCTTGTGAAACAAACACGGTCGAACGACGTCGGGCATAGAATGACATCATTTCTCTTAAATAGCATACACGGTCGGACGACGTCGGGCGTGGCATGCCCATATGGTCCTTGGGCAACACACAGTCGGACGACATCGGGCTGGCATGCCCATAGCCCTTGGGAAACACACCAGTTGGACGACGTCGGGCATGTTATGCAATCATCGCCATTGAATGACACACACGGACAGACAACACATGCCATCATCGCTTTGTGACTGCACACAAGGACAAAATATGTCGGGCGTTGCATGCCATCATCGCCCTTGTGAATCTCACACTGTTAGACGACGTCGGGCATTAGATTCCATGTTTAAACAAGGGAAATACACATGTTAAGACAACATCGGGTATGGCATGACATCTCACCCTTAGACAGCACACACGGTTGGATGACGTTGTCCGTGCCATGCCATCATTGCCCTTCAATAGCACACACGGTCGGACGACGTCGGGCGTGGCATGCCATCATCGCCCTTGGACAGCATACACGGTCATACAACGTCGAGCGTGGCATGCCACCATCGCCCTTGAACAGTAGACAAGGTCGGACTACGTCGGGCGTGGCATGCCATCATCGCCCTTGGAATGAACAAACAATCAGATGATGTCATGCATGGCATGCCATCATCGTAATTGGACAGCATACACAGGGTCGAACAAGGTTGGGCATGGCATGCCATCATCGCCCATAGAGAGCATACACGGTCAGACGATGTCGGGCGTGCCAGGCCATCATCGCTATTGGGAAGCACACACGGTCACACAAAGTCGGGCATGGAAATGTCATCAATTTCCTAAAAATGCACTGACGATCGAATGACATTGGGCGTGACATGCCATCATCGCCCTTGGAAATCATAGACGATCGGACGACGTCGGGCATGGCATATTATGATCGCCTTAAAGAGCACAAACGATCAACGACGTCAGGCATGGCATGCCTTCATGGCCCTTGGGCAGAACACACGGTCGGATTACATCAGGCGTGGCATGCTATTATCACCCTTGGGCAGCACACATCGTCAGACAACGTCGGGCGTGTCATGCCATCATCGCCCTTGGACAACATACATTGTCGGATGATGTCGAGCGTGGCATGCCATAATTGCCCTTGTGTAGCACACACGGTCGGACAATGTCGGGCGTGGTATGCTATTATCACCGTTGAAAAGCATACACGATCGAACAACATTTGGCGTGGTATGGAATCATCACTCTTGGACAGCTCACACAATAAGACCACGTAGGGCGTGGCATGCATGCATGGCCCTTGGGCTGCACACACAGTCGGACACGTTAGGGGTGGCATGCCATTATCGCCCTTGGGCAGCACCCATGGTCGGAATATGTCGGGTGTGGCATGCTATCTTGCCCTTGGACAGCACACAGATTCAAACGACGTTAAGCGTGGCATGTCATCATCGCCCTTGGATAGCACACACAATCGGACTTTGTTAGGTGTTGCACGTAATCATCGCCCTTGGAGAGCATACACGGTCCAACGATGTCGGGCGTGGCGTGCCATCATTGCCTTTGGAATGAACACGGTTGGACAACCTTAGATAACATACACATGGTCGAACAACATCGGGCGTGGCTTACCATCATCGCCCTTTGACAACACACACGGTCAAACGACATCCCGCTTGGCAAGCCATCATCTTCGTTGGAATGCACACACGGTCAGACGACGTCGAGTGTGGCATTCTATTATCACCCTTGGGTAGTATACACGGTCGGACGATGTCGGGCGTTAAAACCCATCATTGACCTTGGTTAGAACACACGGTCAGACGACGTCGGGTGTGGCATGCTATATTTGCCCTTGGACGACATACCCAAGGTTGAACGACGTCGGGCGTTGCATGCCATAATCGCCCTTGGACAAAATACACGATCGGATGACGTCGGGTGTGGCATGTTATCATCGCCCTTGGACTTCACACACGGTTGAAAAACGTCGGGCGTGGCATGCTATCACAATCCTTTGGCAGCACACACGGTCAGATAATGTCGGACGTTAAATGCCATCATTGCCCTTGGACAGCATACACGGTCGGAATATGTCGGGCGTGGCATTCCATTTTTGCCATTGTGCAGCACACACGGTTGGATGATGTCGGGCGTTGCATGCTATCATCGCCAATGGAAAGCATACATAATAGGACGACGTTGGGCATGGCATCTTATAATCACCATTGGACAACATGCACAATCAAACTACGTAGGGCGTGGCATGCCGGCATTGCCCTTGAATTACGTCAGACGTTGCATGCCATCATCGCTATTGGGAAGCACACTCGGTTGGACAACATTGGGCGTAAGATGCCATCATTGCCCTTGGGTAGCAGACACGGTTGGACGACGTTGAGCGTGGCATGCCATCATCACCCTTGGAAAGCATACATGATCGGATGAAGTTTGGCGTCGCATGTTATCATAAACCTTGGACAGTACACACGATAAGACCACGTAGGGCGTGGCATGCCCCCATTGCCCTTTTTGCTGCACACATGGTCGGACACGTCGGGTGTGGCATGCCATTATCGCCCTTGCCCACCACACACGGTCAGACGACGTCGGGCGTGGCATGCAATCATTGCCAATGGAAAGCATACACGATCAGATGACGTTGCGCATGGCATCTTATCATCACCCTTAGACAGCACACACGATCAGACCACGTAGGGCGTGGCATGCCCGCATGGCCCTTGGATTACGTCGGGTCTGGTATGCCATCATCGCCCTTGAGAAGCTCACACGGTCGACGACGTTGGGCTTTAGATGCCATCATTACCCTTGAGCATCACACACGGTCGGACGACGTCGAGAGTGGCATGCCATTATCGCCCTTGGAAAGCAAACACGACCGGACTACGTCGGGCGTGGCATGCCATCATGGCCCTTAGGTAGCACACAAAGTTGGACAACGTCGGTTTTGGCAATGCCATCATCGCCCTTTGAATGCACACACGATCGAACGACGTCAGGCCTGGCATGCCATCAACGCCCTAGGAAAGCATACACGATCAGACAATGTCAGGCGTGGCATGTTATCATCGCCATTGAATAGAAAAACCGATCAGACAACGTCGGGCGTGGCATGCCCGAATGGACCTTGGGCATCACACACGGTCGGATTATGTCTGGCGTTGCATTCCATCATCGCCATAGGGAAGCACACGCGATCGGATGACGTCGGGCTTGACATGCCATCTTCACCCTTGGACAACACACAAGGTGGGATAATGTCAAGCGTGGCATGCCATCGTCGCCCTTGTACAGCATACACGGTCGGACTACGTCGGGCGTGGCATGCCATCATGGCCCTTGTCTAACACACAAGGTCGGACGATGTATAGCGTTGCATGTCATCATCGCTCTTGGACTGCACACATGGATGAACGACATCGGATGTGGCATACCATCATCTCTCCTGGATAGCACACACGGTCGGACGATGCTAGGCTTTGCATGAAAGAATGGTCCTTGAACAGAACATACGGTCGAACGACGTCAAGCATGGCATGCCATCATCTCCCTTGAACAACACTCATGGTCAGACGAAGTCCGGCGTGGCATGCCATCATCTCCCTTGAACAACACTCATGGTCAGACGAAGTCCGGCGTGGCATGCCATCATCTCCCTTGAACAACACTCATGGTCAGACGAAGTCCGGCGTGGCATGCCATCATCTCCCTTGAACAACACTCATGGTCAGACGAAGTCCGGCGTGGCATGCCATCATCTCCCTTGAACAACACTCATGGTCAGACGAAGTCCGGCGTGGCATGCCATCATCTCCCTTGAACAACACTCATGGTCAGACGAAGTCCGGCGTGGCATGCCATCATCTCCCTTGAACAACACTCATGGTCAGACGAAGTCCGGCGTGGCATGCCATCATCTCCCTTGAACAACACTCATGGTCAGACGAAGTCCGGCGTGGCATGCCATCATCTCCCTTGAACAACACTCATGGTCAGACGAAGTCCGGCGTGGCATGCCATCATCTCCCTTGAACAACACTCATGGTCAGACGAAGTCCGGCGTGGCATGCCATCATCTCCCTTGAACAACACTCATGGTCAGACGAAGTCCGGCGTGGCATGCCATCATCTCCCTTGAACAACACTCATGGTCAGACGAAGTCCGGCGTGGCATGCCATCATCTCCCTTGAACAACACTCATGGTCAGACGAAGTCCGGCGTGGCATGCCATCATCTCCCTTGAACAACACTCATGGTCAGACGAAGTCCGGCGTGGCATGCCATCATCTCCCTTGAACAACACTCATGGTCAGACGAAGTCCGGCGTGGCATGCCATCATCTCCCTTGAACAACACTCATGGTCAGACGAAGTCCGGCGTGGCATGCCATCATCTCCCTTGAACAACACTCATGGTCAGACGAAGTCCGGCGTGGCATGCCATCATCTCCCTTGAACAACACTCATGGTCAGACGAAGTCCGGCGTGGCATGCCATCATCTCCCTTGAACAACACTCATGGTCAGACGAAGTCCGGCGTGGCATGCCATCATCTCCCTTGAACAACACTCATGGTCAGACGAAGTCCGGCGTGGCATGCCATCATCTCCCTTGAACAACACTCATGGTCAGACGAAGTCCGGCGTGGCATGCCATCATCTCCCTTGAACAACACTCATGGTCAGACGAAGTCCGGCGTGGCATGCCATCATCTCCCTTGAACAACACTCATGGTCAGACGAAGTCCGGCGTGGCATGCCATCATCTCCCTTGAACAACACTCATGGTCAGACGAAGTCCGGCGTGGCATGCCATCATCTCCCTTGAACAACACTCATGGTCAGACGAAGTCCGGCGTGGCATGCCATCATCTCCCTTGAACAACACTCATGGTCAGACGAAGTCCGGCGTGGCATGCCATCATCTCCCTTGAACAACACTCATGGTCAGACGAAGTCCGGCGTGGCATGCCATCATCTCCCTTGAACAACACTCATGGTCAGACGAAGTCCGGCGTGGCATGCCATCATCTCCCTTGAACAACACTCATGGTCAGACGAAGTCCGGCGTGGCATGCCATCATCTCCCTTGAACAACACTCATGGTCAGACGAAGTCCGGCGTGGCATGCCATCATCTCCCTTGAACAACACTCATGGTCAGACGAAGTCCGGCGTGGCATGCCATCATCTCCCTTGAACAACACTCATGGTCAGACGAAGTCCGGCGTGGCATGCCATCATCTCCCTTGAACAACACTCATGGTCAGACGAAGTCCGGCGTGGCATGCCATCATGGCCCTTGTCTAACACACAAGGTCGGACGATGTATAGCGTTGCATGTCATCATCGCTCTTGGACTGCACACATGGATGAACGACATCGGATGTGGCATACCATCATCTCTCCTGGATAGCACACACGGTCGGACGATGCTAGGCTTTGCATGAAAGAATGGTCCTTGAACAGAACATACGGTCGAACGACGTCAAGCATGGCATGCCATCATCCCCCTTGGACAGCGCACATGATCTGAATACATCGGGCGTGGCATGCCATCATCTCCCTTGAACAACACTCATGGTCAGACGAAGTCCGGCGTGGCATGCCATCATCACCCTTTGAAAGCATACATGATCGGATGACGTCCAGCATGGCATGTTATCATCGCCCTTGGATAGCACACGTGATTAGAACACGTAGCTCATGGCATGCCCGCATGGCCCTTGTGCAGCACACATAGTCATATGACGTCGGGCTGGCATGCCATCATCGCCATTGGGCAGCACACACAGTCCGACAACATCGTGCGTGACATGCCACCATCGCCCTTGGGCAAGACGAACAGTCGGACAATGTCGGGCGTGGCAAGCCATCATCACCCTTGGACAGCATACACGGTCAAACGTTGTCGGGCATGGCAGGGAATCATCTCCTTTTGAATGAACACATGGTTGGACGACGTCGGGCGTGGCATGCCTTTATCGCCCTTCGACAGTATACACATGATCGGACGACATCTAGCGTGGCATGCCAACATCTCCCTTGGACACCATACATGGTCAAGCAACGTTGGGAGTGGCATGTAATCATCTCCCTTGGACAGCACACATGGTCGGACGATATCGGGTGTAACATGCTATCATCGCCCTTGGGCAGCACACACTGTCGGATGACGTCGGACATTAAATGCAATCATTGCCCTTGTATAGCATACACGGTAGGACTATGTCGATTGTGGAATATTAGAATCGCCCTTGGAAATCATACATGACCGGACGACGTTGGGTGTGGCATGTTATCATCTCGTGGGAAGCACATAGATCGGACCACATAGGTGTGGCATGCCCGTATGGCTGTTGGGCAGCACACACGGTAAAACAACGTTGGGTATGGCATGCCATCATCGCCATTGGGCAGCACACATGTCAAACGACGTCAGGCGTGGCATGCAATCATTACCCTTGGACAACATAAACAATCAGACGACGTCGTGCATGGCATTCCATCATCGCCCTTGGAATGAACACACGGTCGGACGACGTCGGGCATGGCAAGCCATCATCGCCCTTGGACAGCATACACACGGTCGGATGACGTCGGGCATGGCATGCGATCATCGCCCTTGGACAGCATACATGGTCGGACAACGTCGAGTGTGGCATGTTATCATCACACTAGGACTGCACACACTGTCGGATAACATCGGGCTTAGAATGCTATTTTCACCATTGGGCAGGACACACGAACGGATTACATCGGGTTTTAATTGCCATCACTGCTCTTGGACAACATACACGGTAAGATTACATCGGGCGTGGCATGTTATCATCTCCCTTGGACAGCACACACGATCGGATTACTTCAAGCGTGGCATGCCCACATGGCCCTGAGTAGCACACACGGTTGCACGACGTCGGGCGTGGCAATGCTATCATTTCCCTTGGGTAGCACACACGTTCAAATGATGTCATGCGTTAAAATCCATCATTTCCCTTGGACAGAATACACGGTCGGTCTATGTCGGGTGTGGCATGTAATCAATGCCCTATGTAAGCATGCACAATCGGATGATGTCATGTGTGGCATGCCCGTATAACCCTTCGGAAACACACACGGTCGAACGATGTCGGGTGTGGCATGCCATCACACCACTTGGGCAGCACACACGGTCAGATGACATTGGGCGTGACATGTCATCATCTCCCTTGGGAAGCACACACAATCTTACTACGTCAGCATGGCATGCCACTAGGCCCTTAGGCAGCACACACGGTCGGATGACGTCAGGCTTGGCATGCCATCATCGACTTTTGATGGCAAAAAAGGACAAACGACATCGGGCGTGGCATGCCATCATCTCCCTTGGACTTCACACACGGTCAGACGACGTCGGGTGTGCCATGACATCATTGCCCTTGGGCTGCACACTCTATCGGACGACGTCGGGCATAACATGCCATCATTGCCCTTGGGCAGCACACTCGGTCGGACTACATCGAGCGTGGAATGCTATCAATGCCCTTGAACAACATATATAGTCCGACAACATCTAGCGTGGCATTCCCGCATGGCCCTTGGGAAACACACCAGTTGAACAACGTCGCGCATGACAAGCCATCATCGCCTTTGGATAGCACACACGGTCGGATGACGTAGAGGTGGCATGCCATCATCGCCTTTGTGCAGCACACAAGGACAAACAACGTCGGGCGTGGCATGCCATAATCGCCCTTGTGCAGCACACACTATTAGACGATGTCGGGCATTAGATGCCATTATTAATGTTGCGCAACACACACGGTTGGACTACATCGGGTGTTGCATGACGTCTAGCCATTGGACAGCACACACGGCCGGACGATGTCGGGCGTGTCATGCCATCATCGCCCTTCGACAGCACACACGGTCGGACGACGTCAGGCGTGGCATGCAATCATCGCCCGTGGACAGCATACACAGTCGTACGACATCGGGTGTGGCACGCCGTCATATCCCTTGGATAGCATACACGGTCGGACTATGTCGGGCGTGGCATGCCATCATCGCCCTTGGAATGAACACACGATCAGATGATGTCGAGCATGGCATACCATAATCGCAATTGGACAGCATACACAGGGTCGAACGAGGTCGGGCGTAGCATGCCATCATCGCCCTTGGATAGCATACACCGTCAAACAACGTCTGGCGTGACATGCCACATTGCCCTTGGGAAGCACACACGGTGGGACAAAGTCAGGCAAGGCATGCCATAATTGCCCTTTGAAAGCAGACACGGTCAGACTACATCGGGCGTGCCATGTTATAATCGCCCATTGTCAGCACACACGGTCAGACAACGTCGGTCGTGGCAATGACATCATCTCCCTTGGACAGCACACACGATCAAACTACGTCGGGTGTGACATGATATCATGGCCCTTGGGAAGCACAATCGATCGGACGACGTCGGTCGTGGCAATGTCATCAACGCCCTTGGAATGCAAACACGATCGAACTACGTCTAGCGTGACATGCCATCATCGCCCTTAGAAAGCATACATGATCGGACGACGTCGGTCATGGCATGTTATCATCGCCCTTGAAGAAAACACACGATCAGAAGATGTCGCGCGAGGCATGCCTCTATGGCCCTGGGGCAGCACACACGGTCGAATGACTTCGGGCTTGGCATGCCATTATCACCCTTGGGGAGCATACACGGTAAGAGGACGTTGGGTGTGGCATGACATTATTGCCCTTGGACAACATACACGGTCGGACGATATCAGGCGTGGCATGCCATCATCGCCCTTGTGTAGCACACACGGTAGGACGATGTCGGGCGTGGCATGACATCATCACCCTTGGAAAGCATACACGATCGAACGACGTTTGTCGTGGCATGGAATTATCACCCTTGGACAGCACACACGATTGGACCACTTAGGGTGTGGAATGCCCGCATGGCCCTTGTGCTGCACACACGGTCGGACACGTCGGGGTGGGAATTCCATTATCGTTCTAGTGGAGCACACCTGGTTGCACGACGTCGGGCGTGGCATGCCATCATCTCCATTGGAAAGCATACCGATCGGACGACGTTGGGCGTTGTATACGATCATCTCAATTGCACTGCACACACGGTCGAACAACGTCAGGCTTGACATGCCATCTTCTACCTTGGACAACACACATGGTGGGACGACGTCGGGCGTGGTATGCCATAATCGCCCTTGACAGAATACACAGACAAACTACGTCGGGCGCGGCATGCCATCATGGCCCTTGGCCAACACAGACGGTAAGACGACTTCGAGCGTGGCATGCCATAATCCCTCTTGGACTGCACACACGTACGGATGACGTCGGGCGTGGCATGTCATCATCACCCTTGTGCAGCACACACAGTCTGACGACGTCGGATGTGGCACACCATCATCTCCCTTGGACAATATACTAGGTCAGACTATGTCGGGCGTGGCATGCCATCATCGCCCTTGGAATGAACACACGATCCGATGATGTCGAGCATAGCATGCCATTATCGCGATTGGACAGCATACACATGGTTGAACGAGGTCGAGCGTGGCATGCCATCATCGCCCTAGGACAGCATTCACGATCAGACAACGTCGGGCTTGCCATGCCATTATTGCCCTTGGAAAGCACACACAGTCAGACAAAGTTGGGCGAGGCATGCCATCATTGCCCTTAGAAAGCACACACGGTCGGACTACGTCAGGCGTGGCAAGTTATAATCGCCCATTGTCAGCACACACAGTCAGACTACGTCGGGCGTGGCATTCATACCATTCTTCTTCATATTTTTACACAAAGTGTAGGTGGTGATTGCTAGATGATTTTTCTTAAAGTGAGGGCTTGAAGATGTTTCCGAAGCTCAAAAAGGGATTCTTATTATTAAAGGATTTCCTATGTCAAGTTCTTATTCAAAGTTATGCAATAGTTAGATTAATATTTTATGTTGTTAAGGTTCGTGCCCCAATTCTATTATATTGGTGTTGAATCTTAGATGGAAATAGATACTTACAGTCTCACTATGTATTATGATATAACACTTTGAAAGTCCATAACCTAATCTAGAGCGTCACATGACGCACTAAGACTTGAACAATTGTTTATTGGACTAAAATAATTTATGTTAACTAATTAGGAAATGTTAGAGTCAAAACGTCAAGGAATGTCCATGACAACCGGAGACTACTGAATTTGAGGTTAGCTTATTTTGGCATGTTTCATGGGGTTTTAAGATTTGTATTTTAATGAACATTAGTATAAAGGTGTTAAAGACGTGTTAGACTGTGTTTAGGGCATGTTTAGGTACAACTTCCCAAGGACCACCCTAAGGGTCCTTGGAGAGTACCCTTGCATTTGACCCAAATCTGCAATTTTGGATAATGTGCATCGACGAACCAAGCGGCGAGCCGTTGATTGATCGATGCTTAGTCGATGGCTTCGTCATTCAAAACTTATCCCAATTTCCAAAAGGTTCCAAAATACCCCTCTCTAAACTCATTTACGCCTTGCTAGTACGGTGGCATCGATGAACTCACAGATCATAGATCGGGGTCCGTAGGTGAAGGTATGTTTTGGCCACCTCATTTTAAGTTAACTCAATTAATTTGTGAGTTTGTTAGTTGGTTAATTAAGGGTTAAGGGGTGGTTAATAAAGTTAACTGATGGACTATATAACACCAAACCCTCATTAAACTAACCCAACACTTCTTATTTCACTAACTCAAATCTCTCTACTTGTCTCTACTTTCTCTCTCTTTCCCCAACGAACATTATTGAAGGCAAGATTAAAGGTCATTAGGGCTGAAAAAATTAACATTCTCTCCATCAATCTTCAAGTATTTTTAAGGTATGGAAGATCTTCATTCTTGGGACTCCTTTCCACAAGAGTTTCTTCAAAGTTAATATCAAAAGATGATAAAAACATGGGTTTCCTTCTTAATCCAAAATTAATCTTTAAACTGTATTGTTCTTGGTTTTTTTTATTATTATGAATATATTATGATTGAATATTGATTAATTAGGGCAGTTTATGATATTAGACTTAGTTCTATAGAAAACAAATCATGAATTTATGGTAGTTCTTGATATTAGACTTAGTTCTATAGATTAAATCATGAGTTTACCCTAGTTCCCTAAACCTAGTTTGTGAATTGATATTTAATTTGTTAGTGATAATAAAATTGACTTAGTTCGTCTGTCAAATACTATTTTATGATGATATTAAGTATATTGATGGATGAATATTGTTGGTTTGGTGGTAAGATCATTGAAGAAGGCTTTGAAGGTGAATTGGTAAAACTTTGTGATTTTGAATCGCTACTTCAATTGTGATGGCTTATACTAGAGTATTATGTTTAATTGAAGTACTACATGTGATTAGATTATGTAGGGTATGGTATGATAAATTTAATTTAAATGTCTTGACTATATAAGTTGTGAGATCTTGATTAAGGCATGATGATATAAGGTTGATTGTGAATCACATGTCTGCCTTACTATGGCATGATGATGATGGTATGTTAATCTCAGAAATGAAGGGTTGTGATGAAAGGACATTCTCATGCAATACCTTATGAGCTAATGAATATACAAGGCGTTAGTCTCTTATTGCCTATATTAAGTTATGATGATTAAGAATGACTTAAAAACATTTCAAAAAGAGTTAGCTTAGCACCAAGTGTACTAGTTATTAGAGGTGTTTTTTAGCGATGTGGGAAGGTAGGTTCACAATGGTTCTCATGAGATGGAGATTACAATACAAGTGTGCATAAAAAGGGTCTCTAGCATGTCTCCTAGTTTTTCGACTATGTTGTCCCCGTAGGAATACTAGCTAGTGGATCCACCTAGAATTATATGTTCATGTTTTGGTACTACCTTCGCAATTACACCACCTTATTTCGGTGTAGAGTTTCATGACACCGGATTCCATGTTTAGCTCACATGGTCTAGTCGGTTAAGGCACTAACTTGGGTGAATTAAGGGGTTTTAGTTAGTATAGGTAGGGGTATGGGACTCTACTTATAAAATGCAATAGTTGACCTTGAGAGAATTCCTAGGAGGTTGTTATTAGGTACTTATGAGATGAAGGAAATGCATATGATGACTTTAAATTTTGATGATCCTATATGATGTTAATTTCATTAATGTAAATGTTATTCGTCTAATTGATATATATAATGAAGAATATGCATGATATGAAAGTATATGAAATGTTGACATTTATCATGGTCCTTTACATGGTTTAGTTGATTATGTGGGGTTATGATACTTCACAAAAGCATTGCACTTGTGGGCTTGGGAAGGGGTAGTAAGTAAGGGTCTTGTATATATGGTGATGTTATGAACTCTTGTATTGTATATATAGTGATGTTATGCACTCTTGTAAATGAATTGTCATAATAATTTTATGTTGGAGTTATTCATGCCTATATGACCTTAATGTGATGATATTCATATAAGTATAACTTATGTTGATATTAACTATGTTGACTTGACTTTATTGATGATGTTGGTCTTTTGTTGCATATGGACTTGTATTAATGAATATGTGATCATGGTCTTATATGTGTCTTGATTGTGCATAATGTTTTTCAAAGGGACTTAGCCTAGTTTTGTACATATGCCCCTTGAAGCATGATTTAAATGTTTTATGTTCATATGTTTCCATACTTAGTACAAGTAATTGTACTAACCTATATCCTTTCCCTTTTTCCCAAACAATGTTGGTTAGGGCCATTGAAGTATTTGAGGCTTCTTGAAGAAGACTTGGACATCTTTCTCGAAGTGTTTGTAGGTCCTCAAGATTTGAGGATTTAACCTTTCCCATTCTAGCTATGTTGTTGCTATAATCTAAAAAATTCATTCCATTCATATTGTTTAAAGATGTTGTTGTAAGTCCTACGTGGCATGTCACGACCCAAAACGTGTCGCGACTGGCACCCACACTTATCCTACTATGTGAGCGAACCAACCAATCTAAACCCCAACATTTTAACCATAATGAACAAAATACGATGCGGAAGACTTAAAACTCATTAACGAAATCAATTAAATAACTTCTAAAATTTATCAATCATTATTTATTCCCAAAACCTGGAAGTCATCATCACAAGAACATCTATCCTCAAATTACTAATCTAAGAGTATCTAAGAAGCTAAAATAAGTAAAAAGCTAGTCCATGCCGGAATCTCAAGGCATCAAGACATGAAGAGGAAGATCCAGTCCAAGCTAGAAGCAATAGCTCACCCTGAAATCTGGCTTGATGAAGACTGGCTA
>NC_028648.1:18562953-18563880 GCF_001406875.1 Solanum pennellii | reverse complement strand
AAATCAACAATGTCGCGCTTCATTCTACTCCACCAAAAGTGTTGCTTTAGGTCACGGTACATCTTGGTTGCACCAGGATGTATAGAATATCCGGAACTATGAGCCTCTGTAAGAATAGTGTGGATCAAATCCTCAACACGGGGCACACATACCCTTCCCTTAATTCTCAAAACTCCTTCCTCATCGAGTTTTGCTTCTTTGGCCTCTTCTCGCAACACCTTATCTCGGATCCGGATCAGTTTCTCATCAGTAAACTGTTTTCCCTTCATCTTGTCATGAAAGGGAGATCTTGCCTCCACACATGCCGAAATTCCTCCCTTCTCATTTACTTCCAACCTCATAAGGTCATTAGCCAGAGTCTGAACCTCTCTAGCCAATGGGCGTCTAGAAGCTTGCAAGTGAGCTAGACTACCCATGCTCCCCGCTTTTTTCTTAAGGCATCTGCCACAACATTAGCCTTTCCTGGGTGATACAAGATGGTAAAATCATAATCCTTCAGTAGTTCCATCCACCTCCTCTGTCTCAAATTCAAATCTTTCTGAGTAAAGACATACTGTAGGCTACGATGATCCGTATAGACTTCACACTTGACCCCATATAGATAGTGTCTCCATTGCTTTAGTGCAAACACTACCGCAGCCAACTCCAAATCGTGGGTCGGATAATTACGTTCATGCACCTTGCCTTGACGCATAGGCAATTACATTCTTCTCTTGCATTAGCACTGCACCCAAACCAGAATAGGATGCATCACAATAAACAATGAATTTGTTACCCTCTACTGGCAAGGTAAGGATAGGTGCAGTAGTCAGCATGGTCTTGAGTTTCTGAAAGCTTTCCTCACATTCATCCGACCATACAAATGGAACATTCTGCTTAGTCAAGTTCGTCAATTGGGAAGCAATAGAAGAGAATCCCTTGACAAAT
>NC_028648.1:18470416-18560003 GCF_001406875.1 Solanum pennellii | reverse complement strand
AAACCATAACCTACCTTCACCGAAGATTCGTGATCAAGCAAGCAAATTCCCCAAAGCTTGTGTTTTCCTCGTCGTTCGTTTCTCTTTCTCGTTCGATCCTCTCTCTCTCTCTTTGTTCTTTCTATTTTTCTTATTCAAACCCTCTTTCTTTTACCCTAATTAGCATATAATTAAGTATAAAGATGGCAATAATATCCCACTAATTAACTCAAGGTTACCTCTTTTAACCCCCAAGTAATTAGACTTATTAACATTAACCCACTAACTTTATAATTAAAGCAGGAATAGTCCAAAACGCCCCTTAAATTACTAAACAGAAATCCGACCCAGCCTGGGATTACGCAGCCTGTGACGGCCCGTCGCGCCTGCGACGGTCCGTCCTGCTGCTCCGTCACAGAGTTCAGAGACTCAATTCCTCTAAAGGGTCTGTGACGGTCCGTCGTGCCCACGACGGTCCGTCCTGCAATTCCGTTACGAAGTTCAGAGAGTCGATTTCAGTACCCAAATTTCAGAATTCTAAGTGTTTTGGAACGAGACCCCCTCGACGGTCCGTCGTGCCCATGACGGTCCGTCGTGGGATCCGTCGACTCAGACTGTTTTTCCAGAAATAAAATCTGCTGCTTAAAACGACTAAACAGGTCGTTACATGGCAATTATATATTTTTCTAAGGTGTATGCACAAATGTTCTACATCGTATCAAATGGTTCAATATGAGACAAAGTATTAGACTAATCCTATGTATGGATTATGTTGTCAGACGAAAAGCCTAAGTAAGCTTCATATGCAAGGAGTCTAAGTAAACTTTATATGTAGTATGTGAGAGGTATATGTAAACCTCACTATATATATCAAAACTTTTAATTTTCTGCATTTTAACCTATAATATGCTATTACGAATGCTAATATGCTAGTCTTAGTACACTCCGAGGAAGTCTACGCCGGTTATGTCTAGGGGGTTCTCCCTGGTCGTGACAAATTTAGTATTAGAGCATGAGGTTAAAGAAATCTTAGGATTTATGTTTAATTGAACCGCGTTTATGTAGAGTCTTGTTCATGAGTGTGAAGCGCGCCACAATTATGAATGAGAGGCTATGTGACGTTTAGGAATTCTCACTTATTGGTAAACATGGAAGTCATGTCTCAAGAGTGGTAACTCTATCTGTCCCTTTCTTTTAATCCTTTTCTTGTTGATATAGTATATGACTACAAGACGTGCATCCTCAAGGAGAGTAAAGGAAGATTTGGATAATGCGGGGGTCCCTCCCCAAAGGAACCAAGTTCCTCCACAAGACTAAGAATATCCTCAAGGTGACCAAGATCTGGTTATTCCTCCATTTATGATGAATGGATAGAGAGGGAGGCATTTGTGACTTTGGCTCTAGCTATGACTACTTAAGCACAAGCGTTAGTTAGTCAAGCTCAAGCCATGATGACATAAGTAAATTAGGATTTTGGTACTCATGATTTACAAAATGCTAGCACCGTGGCTTCTCACTTGAGGTACTTCACAAGGATGATCCCTACAAGGTTCTTTGGTTTGAAAATGAATGAGGATCCTCTAGAATTTATCAATGAGATCTACAAAATGATGTATGCCATGGGGTTATCTTCGAATGAAAAGGTCGCGCTAGCTTCCTATCAACTCAAGGATGTGGCTCAAACATGGCCTACCCAATTGAGATACAATAGGGCTTTGAGAGCACGTCCTATAACTTGGGAGATGTTTAGATGGGATTTTTCTAATAGGTTCTTCCCTTGGTATAAAAGGTAAGTCAAAGTGGAGGAATTCATCAACCTTCGTCAAGAAGGTGTGAGTGACCACTTCTATGCTCTCCGCTCTTGGGGTGAACAAGAGGAGTCTCCCGATGTGATGTACAGTATGTTACGAGTCTTCTCTATTGATGTTTATTCCCTACTATATCCCGGTGCTACTTTAAAATTTATAACTCCTCTAGTAGTTATAAATTTTGATGTTCTACCCGATGTGTTGATTATACCTTTTTTCCGTTACTAACCTGCTGGGTGACTCCGTTATGGCAAGAACAGTCATTAGGAGTTGTCCTATATCTTTTCCCAATAGAGTTACATGGGTGGATTTGGTAGTACTTGATATGGTTGAATTCTTGTTTTGCTTCCATTGATTGTCGAAGAAGGGTAGTAAAGTTCAATTGTCCAAATTAACCCATATTAGAGTTGAAGAGGGGTGATTCAATTCCTAGAGGTCGTATCATTTCGTGTTTAAAATCATATAAAATGATCTCTAAAGGGTGTCTTTAACATTCTGTGAGGGTCAAAAATCATGAATCCGAGATACTTCCAATAAAGTAATTCCCCATAGTGAAGGACTTTTAGGATGTATTTCCCGATGACTGTACCTTAATTCCTCCCGAATTGAAAATTGATTTTGGTATTGACTTGTTACTGGATACGAATCCCATTTCGATTCCTCCTTATCGGATGGCTCCTGCCAAATTTATAGAGTTGAAGGTTCATCCCATATATTTACTAGATAAAGGTTTTATTCAACCTAGTATTCTGTATGGGGTGCTCCGGTATTGTTTGTAAAGACGAATGATAGGTCCCTTGGGATGTGCATTGATTATCGTCAACTCAATAAGATCACCATTAATAACAAGTATGCTCTTCCTCATATTGATGACTTGTTTTATGAACTCCAAGGGGCTAGCTACTTTTTAAGATTGACATGAGGTCGGGGTATCACAAACGTACGGTGAGGGGTGAGGACATACCTAATATGGATTTTCGAACTAGGTATGGTCAATATGATTTCCAAGTTATATCTTTTATCCTCAGTAATGCCCCGACAACTTTTATGGACCTAAAGAATTGGGTGTTCTTGAATTATTTGGATTCCTTTGTTATTGTTTTCATTGATTATATCTTGGTATATTAGAAGAATGAGGGTGAACATACGGACCATTTGAGGGTTGTATTGCAAGTCTTTAAAAAACACATTTTTTAAAATATAGCAAGTGTGAGTTTTAGTTAAGATCAGTGGCATTCCTTGGTCATATTATCTTAAGTGAGGGAGTTTTGGCTGATATCAGTGGCATTCCTTGGTCATACTATCTGAAGTGAGGGTATTGAGATAGATCTAAAGAAAACAGAGGCGGTTAAGAAATATCCTAGACCATTGACTAAAACCGATATTAGAAGTTTCTTGGGTTTATCCGGGTATTAAAGGAGGTTTTTGGATGTGTTTGCATCCATTGCTTCCCCTTTGACTACCTTTACCCAAAGGAGTGTGAAGGATAGGGAAACCTCCGTTCCTGTTGACTTTACCAGAGGGTACCAAGTGTTTTCTGGTATATTGTGACGCTTCCTAAGAGGGTTTGGTTTTTGTCTATATGTAATATGGGAGGGTAGTAACCTATGCTTCTATACAACTCAAGGTTCACGAGAACAATTATCCAACTCATGATCTTAAATTAGCGGCCGTTTTGTTTGCCTTAAAAATATGGAGGCATTACTTGTATAGTAGTCATATAGATGTGTATACCTACCATAAGATTCTACAATTTGTGTTTACTCAAAAGGAGTTGAATATCCATCAAACAATATGGTTGGAATTGTTTAAAGATTTCGACTTGAGTGTTTTCTACCACCCTGACAAGACTAATGTGGTGGTGGATGCTTTAAATTTTATGACCATGGGTAGTCTGTCTCATGTGTTGCAAGGTCATAAAATCTAGTGAAAGATGTTCATAGGTTGGGTAGGTTGGGTGTTCTTATGGTTCAAAATAACTCTGAATAAACTTTAGTGGTTGAGCTTAAGTGTAAGCATCTTGATCTCCTAATGCTGATGTTTATGAAATCGGTACTTAGCAAGTTAAATGAGTCATTCTCCCAAGGGGGGGATGGTGTGCTAAGGTACTAAGGTAGATTTTGCGTACTAGATGTTGATGATTTGAGTAATAGGGTGTTATAAGAATCACATGTTTCCTGATATTCTATTCATCCGGGTTCACCCAAAATCTACCTGATCTTAGAGAGGTATATTTGTAGGATGGCCTAAAAGGGAAATAGCGAAGTTTGTAGCTAGGTGTCCGAATTTCAAACAAGTGAAAGTCGAGCATCTAAAGATGAGTGGTTTGACCCAAATAATGGAAGTTCCTTCTTGGAAGTGGGATGAAATAAATATATACTTCTTTGTTGGGTGGCATTGAACCCTGAGGCAAAATGACACAACTTGGGTTATTGTGGATAGATTGATAAAATCCACTCACTTTATCCCCGTCAAGTCTACCGATTGGACGAAGGATTATGCAAGGATCTACATAGATGATATTGTGAGTCTTCATGGAATCCCTTTGTCCATCATATCGGATAGAGGTGCAGATTTTACTTCCCATTTTTGGAGGTTGTTTAAAAAAGGGTTGGATATACAAGTAAAGCTTAGCACCACTTTCCATCCCCAAACGGATAGTCAAGAGAGCATACTATTAAAATCCTAGAGGATATGATAAGAGATTGTGTGATATATTTGAAAGGGAATTGGGGAAATCACTTTCTTATGATTGAGTTCTCCTATAAGAATAGTTACCATTTGAGGATCGCCATGTCTCCATTCAAAGAACTAAATGGTAGGAGATGTAGGTCTCCGGTTGGGTGGTTTAAGGTTGGTGAGTCATCACTCCTTTGTCTCGAAATAGTCTATGATGATTTGGAGAAGATACAGGTTATAAGTGATAGGTTAAAAATAGACTATAATCGGAAAAAGTCCTATGTCGACAATGAAAGAAGAGCCTTGAATTTGAGGTGGGTGATAAGGTGTATTGGAAGATTTCACCTATGAAACGGGGGTGATGAGATTCAGAAAAAAAAGGAAAGTTAAAGTCCCCGATATGTAGGATCTCGTGAACAAGCTTCGATTCATCCGCTATTCCATGTCTCCATGCTTAATAAGTGTATTGGTGATCCCGTGTCCATTATTCCTATTGAAGGAATTAGTGTAGATAAACACCTTTCCTATGAAGAGGTTCCAGTAAAAATTTAAGATCAACAAGTTAAGACGTTTGGGAATAAAGTGGTGGCCTCTGGAAAAGTTCTATGGAGAAACCACCAAGTTGAAGGAGAAACTTGTGAGGCCTACGCCGACATGAAGTCCCATTTTTCTCATTTTTTTCCTATCTAAGGTTAGTTTTCCTATTAATAATGACAATAATAAGTATATTTGAATTTGACTTGGTTTGCAAAAACATGCATATTTATGCTAAAAAGGTTTAGGCTAAAATGAGTTTTCATGTGGAAGTGTCATTTTTCTTGATTTGCACTCAATTGTGTATTCGGTGTATAGTAGCCTTCATGAAATAGTATTGAGCGTGTTGAGGTGCTTTGAAAGAAATTTTGGCATAATTGACTTTTGATGTTGTGTTGAGATCGTGTTTTTATTATGAAGGTAGTTCCTTATATCATGATATTGTGCTCTTATATGTGGTAATTGGTCTTTGGAGTTTCTATGTGTAAAACCATGTTTTTAATTTGTATGAATTTGTGAAGTACTACTTTGAGATGTAACTCATGTTGATTGTATATGTTGTTAGTTGGGCTGCTAGTATTAAGTCTCCTTTCCCTGTAAAAGATATGTGTCATTCGGGGACGAATGTTCCTAAGGGGAAGGGTATAATGTAACACTCTGAAATTCCATGACCTAATCTAGAACCTCACATGATGAACTAAGACTTACACAATATATAGGCCTAAAATTAGGTATCTAAACTAATTAGGAAATGTTAGAGTCAAAATGTCAAGGAACTTTCATGACATCCGGAGACTAGTGAAAATTGAGGTTAGTGGGACTTGGCATGTTTCATGGGGTGTTAAGAGTCGGAATTTAATAAAAATTGTAAAAAGGTGTTAAACATCTGTTAAAGTATGTTTAGGGTCTAATCTTCTGGGTAAGATTCCCCAACGACCAGCCTTAGGGTCCTTGGATAGGACCCTTGCGTTTGACCCAAATCTGCAATTTTTGACAGGGTGCATCTACGAGACAAGCAACGAGTCATTAAGTGATTGACGCTCCAACATTGTCCCCCTCGTTGAACACTTATACGAATTTCCAAAAGGTTCAAAATGACCCCTCTTTGAACTCATCGACGCCTTGCCAATACGGTGGCGTCGATGGAGCTACAGACCATAGGTCGGGTCTCGTAAGTGGAGGTCTATTTTTTTGCTTGCTTCATTTCAAGTTAGGTCAATTAATTACTTAATTAGTTAGGTTGTTAGTGAGGGTTAAAGGGTGTTTAATTAGGTTAAATTACGGACTATATAACAGCTAACCCTCATTAAACTAACCCAAAACTTTTTATTTCCCAAACTAAAATCTCTCTACCTTCTCTCTACTTTCTCTCTCTTTCCCAAATGAATACCATTGAAGGCAAGGTTCACGGTAATTAGATATGAAAGAATTAAACCTCTCCATCAATATTCAAGTATTGTTAAGTAAAAGAAGTTATTCACTCTTGGGACTTCTTTCCCCAATAGGTTCTTCAATGTTCATTTCAAAAAGTTAATAAAAACAATAATTGCCTTCTTAATCCGAAATTGATCTTTCAAATTTTATTTTTGTTTAATTATTTCAATTATTATGAATTATTATGATTGATTATTGATTAATTAGGGTAGTTCGTTATATTATGCCTAGTTCTATTGTAAAATCATGAAGTAACCCTATTTCCTTAACCCTAGGTTATGAATTGATGTTGAATTTTTTTGTGATGATACACTTGAATTATTTTTTCTGTTAAATACTATTATATGATGATATTAAGTGTATTGATGGATGAATATGGTTGGTTTGGTGGTATGATCATTGAACAGGGCCTTTTAGGGTGAATTGGTAAGACTTTTTTTATCTTGAATCCATACTTCTTTTATGATGGCTTATACTTGATGATGATGTTCAGTTGAAGTATTACATGTGATTAGATTAATTAGGTGATGGTATGATGAATGTAATTGAAATTTCATGACTATATGAACTGTGAGATTTTGATTAAAGTATGATGATATAAAGTTGATTGTGAATCACCAATGTGCCTTAATATGATATGATGATGATGGTGAGTTAATCTCACAAAGGAAGGTTTGTAATATAAGGAAATTCTCATGCAATACCGAATGAGATAACGACTATGTGTAACACCTCTAAGAAGACATAGGTAAAACTAGAGACTAAAACTAGTTTCTTGATGTTTTGAAGTAACAAAATGGGTTATAATGAGTTTAGGAGGCAACATTCAAATTTTCATGAAGTTTGGAGGTCAAACATCCACGAATATCCATGACATTTGAACGGTTTATCTTGAAGCGTCCTTGTCTGTAGTAGTGTGTCTCATTGAGTTTTACATGTTTATCTTGTATTAAATTGATGCAAGAGGTCCTAAACTCATACACTGAAATATTCGGGCTGGAAACATCCAGGAAAAATTCCTGAAGTATCAACCGAGGGACCTTGAGGAATCATCTATCTTTTGGGCCAAGGTTGTCCAGACTAGCCTCACCTTAGGATGGCATCAACACACAGAAGGTGGAATGACGCCCAGTAGGTGGGAGGCGTAGGTAATGAATTAGACTAGGGAGCTTAAGATCCCAAAGGCAAATATTTGAACCCAACAATGGTCACACAGGACGGCCCGTTTGTGGACCTACACCTCATCGATGGGTAACCATTGATGGTTCCTGTAACTTTGCTTTGGATAATGGTGTGTTTGTCTAACTTTTTTGTATATTATGAAGTAAAGGCCTTAGATAGTAATGATGTTTGGTATGGTCTGCTTATGGTTGTAGCGATTATGTGTTATACTTGTGAATAATGTGGCATTTTTTACATTACTTTACGAATTGTGAATCAATGTGGCCTCGTCAGCATTACTTAATGTATTATGGATTTATCATGTTATAACTTGGTTGTTTGAATATTATGAATGTCTAGATAACTTATGTGTTTTTGTTGTGCAAATCATGATTCCTTCTAGTTGATGATATGTAACAACTCTAAAATGACTATGCTAAGTAACGCTTAATGTATCTAGAATGCCTACGATTAGACCAGGTTCACACAGATTGATGCTCGTAGAACCAAACCTCTGAATTTCTGCAACATCCAAGCCAAATAACTTGGTGAGTTAGTTGATCTAGGAAAGGTTGGATCCAACCATGTAGGGCACCCGAATATGAAGATTTACCCGTACAAGTCTTAACCGGACTTAAAAAGGGGTAATCTTATGTTTGGAGGGTCTGGGGGTAGAATAGTCTTTTCCAGGCTAAGGGTTGTACTGTAATTACCCTAAATAAATAAATAATATGGCTAAGGGGAAATTTGGGTAGAGGTGGCCGAAATTGACCCTTTAAGCAAAATCTTGCTCCACCAGGGTTCGAGCCTTGGTAGAAGTAATGATTTAACTAATTTAATTTAATTTAGTGAATTAATTAAATTAATTATCTCTAATTTTCTCATTTAAGTAAAGGTAAAATTAGAGTTTTAATAAGATAATAATAATAATAAAAATATTAATAATAATGAGGAGTCCTAGTTTGACTAAGTCTCAACCTAACTCTCCTAATCCTAATCGTCTCATTCTCCCTTCTCTCAACCTCATTCTCACGTTATTATCAGCAAAAGAACTGAAAATAGTAGTTCTTCACTCTTAAAGAACCTACACGAAAAAAATATAAACAAACAAGCTAACCAATAACGTAAAGAAAGTACCGTCAGGTTTGTGTTGGAGTTTTGGGATTTGGACGTGTGTTTGGAGAAGGTTTTTGGTCAGCAAGTCGTGGGTTGAACCACATTTAGATCAGGTATGTGTTTTCCTCCTGGACTCCTTTCTCCAAGAGAATTTTCTTTGCCATGAATTCAACGTATCTTGAAACTAGGGTTGTTGCCGTTCTTGTCGAACTCCTTGTCCTTAGTATCCCTTTGATCTCAATGTGAAATAGGTTAGAGATCATGTTGTTGTTCTGTTTGCTGGTAGTTTAAATATGAAGTATGATTTTTGTGATAATGTGTTCATGATTATGTGTTTCGAATTGTAAGCATATTAAATTATGTCAACCGAAAGTATGTGAAAAATTATATGTTTTTAATGTTGAATTTTATGTGCGAAAGTTTGTGCAAATCATGAGCTGTAAAAGTGGTGTAATTTTGCTGGATGTAATGGTAATTCTTGGCTGAATATAATCATAAAAATACTACATTTAAAGATGCACCAAATGATCCACGAAATGCCTTAAGAATTAACGTATGAATGATGATAAAAAGAAGCTGAAAATAGTGAATAAATTTCCAACATTTGGTTGGTTGGGTTCGGCCAAACAAAATTGTACAAAATGCAATGAAAAATGAATGTAAAATAAGTGATATCACTAAGGATTGAACCCAATACATCATTACATAGAAGCAACAAAAAAACATCAAAAGATTAAGACTAAAATGGATTGGAAGAGACTAAATTTCTAGCCAGCTGGAAATTGTAGTCTCTGCCAACTTTTAAAAAAAAACTTCGTCTAATTTTTTTTTTAAAATGTAAGGTCATTGGGTATTGAACCCATTACCTCACCAAATGAAAATTTCATATAAATTTTGTGATAAAAATTCAAGGAAAAATAGATGTGGTGAGTGGGGACTGAACCCACAACCTCTTGAATGGATAAGAGAGTTAGGAGAAAAATAAAGGAGAAAATAAAATGTGGAGCATGGGGATTGAACCCACAACCTCTTGAATGGATGAGAGAGTTAGGAGAAAATAAAGGATAAAATAAAATGTGGAGAGTGGGATTGAACCCAAAACCTTTTGAATGGATGAGAGAGTTAGGAGAAAAATAATGGAGAAAATAAATGTGGAGAGTGGGGATTGAATCCACAACCTCTTGGCTATGTGAGAAACTTAAGATATAAATTAAAAGAAAAATAATGAGCTTGTGGGGGATTGAACCCACAACCTCATTGACTTAAACAAAAAAGTAGAGGAGAAAAAGAAAGGAAATAGTATGGGGTTGGTGGGGATCGAACTAGGGTCCCCCAAATTTTAAAAAAATGACATTATCAAGTTTAAAATAAGATTAAGTGTTGCCCAAGAGATTCAAAATTGGGTTTCCTTGCCCAATTTCGCATTGATACGTACGTCATACACAAGTAAATATTAAATGAAGCTGCCTCTAAAGATCGAAATCAATATCTTGTCATATCTACAAAATGGATGTCTTGTACCACATAATCTTAGGTAAACATGAATCACTTAGACAAAGTATGAATGAACCCACATGGCTTGTATGTGTGGACTCATAAGTCTAGCATACGTTTAAAAGTAAGTGAACCTAAGATGTATGTGATGAAATGATGTAACGAAGGTTTAAGTAAGAGAGTGAAACACACTCTATGGCCAAGTGCATTAGAAATATGATGACATGAACATTCACATAAAGGGGTGAGTAATTATGAAAAGCAAATGTGCTAAAGTTAATGAATCAGGTGACAATATGATAAGAGGTTAATGTGAAAGATTAAAGCAATCTCAAATGAGCCTAAGTAAGTGTTACACGTACTCACCTATGAGAGTGTAATGTTAATAAAGAGACCAGTCTCTATGAACACTCTAACGAAAGTATTGAAGTTAAGACATGCTTAATACTAATGATAAGATGACAAATCATCTAATGAGATATGATGTCCTCATGTTAGAAGCCAGCTTCCATGATGTATGATTTGAATGTAATGGGACTTTATACTGAGCACCGATAGGCTACCTATGAGCAGTGATGACTTTCTTCAGAAAGGGCGAAAGTTCTCGTAACTCTTATTAGATGACACTGTCCGGCATGCCGGGTATGGGTCTCCTTATATCTCCTAGTCTTTGAACCTATACTGCCAATATAGGGATCTGGCAGGGTTCGATTCCTTATACATGCTAGCATGTTTTAGTTTACTTTGGCCAGGGATTCCACCTCTTTTTCAAGTGGGGATTACACACTGGATTTCATGATGCTCAGATGATCTATGTCAGTTAAGGTTAAAGTTCCCAAAGAAAGAACGAGGCCAGCCTCATCGAATTCACATAATGAAATGTACGATACCAAAGGTGTTAGGATAGGATAATCAAGAGGTGAGCTAGACTCAAATAATGACACTAGGTTATTCTTGGTCATTGCGCAACAAACCCGATGAGAGTCTTAAACTACATCCTAGGTATGACTAGTGATTGCACTAGTATATGAATGAATGAAAATGAAGTACGTACGAATGAATGAAGTAGACTCTGTGTTTTCTAAGGAAGGCTCCCTAGTTGAGGTCCCATATGTTGAGCCCTCATTTTTGGAAGTCCTAATGTCAAGTCCATGATTCCAAGGTCTCATGGCATATGAAAGAATGATGTGAACTACGTGATATAATATGTGCAATATGTTATGTGTTGCTTGCAAAACGATAATTATGATGATGCATGTTACTCTCATGGAATGACTTTCCTAATACAAATTTGGCATGTCCACTGACTTTCCTAATCCAAATTTGGCAAGTCCACTTACTTTCCTAATCCAAATTTGGCAAGTCCACTTACTTTCCTAATCCAAATTTGGCAAGTCTGCTGGCTTGACTTTCTTAGGACAAAGCTCTTCTTAACCATGCATGTCCTTGGTCTGTGCTTGCATATACCCATACTTAGTACAAGTGTTTACTAATCACATACAACTATCTACTTTTAGGTGCAGGTGCAGGTGCAGCTTGATGTTAAAGCTTACAGGTCGACGCTGAAGCTATCCGGACGTAGAGCATTAATCCGGATTTGGTAGGCCCTCATACTTTCGAGGACGCTTGCCCATTATATTCTAGCTTAGATATAGGTTTGAGTTAGTGGAGTATGTTCCACTAGTGTTTCTTTCTCATCTTATTTCAGACATTGTATTGGTGCCATTTTTGTAAGTATACACTTAATGTTGTATTGAACTTTTTCTTTAATTTGATGATCTTAATATTAAATGGTTGATTCTGAACATTTATGAGTTTAAGTAGAATGTCTTATATGAATGTTAAGTAAAAAAAGTTCAAATTTTCCGCTAAAATTAACCTAGATTAAGTAACGATGACGTATTTAGGCTTGTCTCCGACCTCTGAGAGGTCAACGACGCGGGTCTCATCTAGGGTCTAGAATCCGGTCGTGACACGATGTGTGTGTCTAGTACGGCATAGTGTAGTCATTAGGTGCATTACTTGATGTTGAAGTATGATGTTTCTTGATAGATTATACGATACATGTGATACATAGATTGATGATACTATAGTAGTAAGTAGGATGACCTAATGATAATATTGGTTATACTTATGTCCTTCTTGAATGATATGCTAATATGTGAAGTATGAATGTGTCTTGTTTTGGTAGACTTTTGTCCCTTACATGATACATATAGAATGTCAATATGGATTTTTGACATAGTATCCTAACGCTTCTTAGTCTAGTAAGTGTGATCGACATGTGACCTTGAATATTTTTAAGAAGATCTTTAGGTGGAACCTTCAACCTAGTAGGAAGGTTATGATATCCTTGAAGTTGAAAGTGGTATTAGTATCCTTCTTTTGTGAAAGGTGGAACTAGGGTTGATTGGCTAAAACAGCATGAAATAATCCTTAGGATAATCATCGAGCTATCCTCCTACCCATTTTTGGTAAGGTGCAATGTGGTTGGGTTGTGAACTATATATGGAACCTTTTCATGTACTCCAAAATTTAAATACTCTATGAGAACAAAGGCTACCACCGAGTTAGCATGGTTTCAGAGTATCTCTAGTTAATAATGAGGCTAGAGTACAGAGAAACACTTTATATTCCTTAACCACGTGCCTACATGGGATGTCGTAGTTCTACCATTGTCAAGTTGAACAATCTCCATCGAAGTAGGTTCATGACTCCGAATCCATGCATATCTAGTATGGTGTATGTTGGTTATTGCCTATTCTCATCATATGAGATACCCACTAGTATTGGAGAGGTTCTATGAACTTTAGGTGGTGGTATAGGATGCTATCTAGACATTGCACAATTAGTCTTTGAAGATGTTTGTGAGTGAGTCACTAGATCTTCTCCAAGACAATTACTTGAATGTCTTTATATATTCAAAGTCTCGTAAGTGAACTAATGAAGATAATGACTTAAGTTAGAAAAAACATGTTGATTAGTAAGTACTTACCTAATGTAGTTCAAGGATTGTCTAGCCAAGGTGTGAACGTGGCATGAGAATGATAACTTCATGTCCTACCTAGGGAAGTCTTAAGAATAACTCTAGATAGGTAAAGTGAATTGATAAGGAAGACATGATCTAATCTTAGGTAGTCTTAAGTATTATTTATGTAATCTTAGAGTTGAGGTATGGGTGTTCTTTTCTTGAATTAGTTACGTATTTCTTTCGATAACCTTTTGAAGAATGTATTATTATATCCATATATATATATATATATATATATATATATATATATATTTGTCTGAAGTGAGAATGATCCTATCCTAGGTAGTCTAAAGGATGTCTTAGGTGTGTATGAAAGAATTGTATGGGTGGTCACTTCATAATTCACTCAAGTGAGGCTTAGAATCACCTTTGGTAGGAGTATCTCATGTTTATGCGTTTTGTAGGTATTATTGATGCTATATTGGAAGGTGTGAATTTTATTTGAAGTTAGAGTGAAGTTTAATGTAAGCTTTTGGTAATGCTACTGTAAAGTTTCATTAGTTTGTATAAATTGCTTATGACTTGTAATATATTCTAAATGTGATGTTTGGTGCTTAAATATTATTCTTATACTATTAATATAATGTTTTAATAAAAAGGAGCATGTTTCACATAAAAATTTGTTTATCATGATTTTATGCATTATGCAATACTTAGTACACGCATAGTACTAATTCCATACATTTTGTTATATCTAAAGGTGTAGGTTGAAGGTGAGAGGCATGTTGAAGCAAATCTTGGCAACTAGGATTCTTTCAAGCAAGTTGAACTATGTCCTCACTTTACTCGAGGACATAACTATCTTCATACTTCTTTTATTCAAAGTATTGTAGAAGACTAAGTATTTCTATATTCATATTGTATGGGTCGTGTCCCTGAAATTCTTCAGTCTAAGATAGACACATGTAGAGACTAGGTATTTTCTTACGATTTTAATATGTAAGATGTTTTAAGATATTTTTTGTGAAAAGTTTTAATTCCACACAACTTTGCATACATGTATGCAATGAATGATGTCAAATGGATTGTACAAGACCTCCGAGAGGTCAAGTAGGCCATGTCACACTCTGAAAGTGCCATATCTTCTGGGTTTTACTCTCAAGATATTAAGAAGTTTGTATCAAAGCATCGGTTATGAAACTGGTCTTAGAAATAAAAAAAGTCTCATAAAGCCACGTCTAGTAGAGTCTGGTTAATCAGTGTTTCTCACAACACATCTATGTGTGAGAGGCTATAGGATGGTAGAATTTCACTTTCTTCATCAATCATGTGTCTTTCCTATAGAGTTGAGGTTATAAGTGTCTCTTCCTAATCTCTTCTCTTGAATTAATAGGAGTATGACTACTAGAAGGATGAACACTAGAAGGATTGCAGAGGGAAGGGTGAATGAGGAGATTCCTCCTCAAGTTTAGCAAGTTGAGAAAGTTCATCAAGGTTCTCAAGGTGCTCAAGGAGTTCAAGTCCCTATTGGAGTAATGAGGTTCCGGTTTTTCCCCCAAGACATGACTGATAGGGATATTAGAGATGCTCTACATGCGTTAGACCAAGCCATGACTACCCATGTGAATAGGGGTATTGACCTAGAGTGAATTTTATGGAGAGTAATATGACCTCTAGATTGAGAGGCTTTGTGAGGAGAATCCTCCTATATTTCTTGGATCTATGGTGGGAGAGGATCCCTAAGAGTTTCTAGATGGTGTGCAGAAGTTGTCAAGTGACATGGGGTGACTTCTAGGAAGAAGACGAGTTAGCTTCGTACTAATTGAGAAAGGTTGCTCATGTGTGGTACAGACAATGGAAATATAATAGGACGGTGGAGTCGGGTCTTATAGAGTGGGAGGATTTTAAGGAGGCTTTCATAGGAAAGTACGTTCCCCGTGAGAGGAGTGAAGTGAAGGTTTAAGAGTTCATTAATCTCATGGAAGGCAATATGAGTGTTGAGGAGTATTCCTTGAAGTTCATTATGCTTTCTAGGTATGCTCCATCCTATGTGTCTAACCCCAGGGATGAGATGATTAGGTTTGTCACCGTCATTTCTGACCATGTGAAAGAATAGTGTTGTACGTCCATGATGGAGACATGAAATTTTCTAGGCTCATGGTGTACGCTCAATCCATGGAGGAGTCCAAGCTTAGTAGGATTTCTAGAAATTTAAAGATGAGTGGACGAAATAATCAATACCAACCTATTTTCAAGGAGAAGGTTCAAACTCAAGATGAACCTAAGAATCCTTAGGTCAAACTTGAGAAGAGTAGTGGTTCTCAAGGTGGTAAGCCTACTTGTGATACTTGTGGGAACAAGAACTATGTAAATGTCCAGTTGGTGCCTGAAATTGTTTTGGTTGTGGTAATTATGGACATAAAGTGAGGGATTGTCCCATGATTGCGGCTAGGGGAAAAGAAGGCAAGCAAGTTCCTCCAAGTGTTCCGTGTGATGATGTGCTAAGGAAGAATCGCTTCAATGCACTCCGGGAAAGGGGATCAAAGTCGAATGATGAAGATAAGGTTGGTAAGATATAGCTTCTTTCTTTAGTTGTTTGGAGTTCCTTCAAATTGGGGGAGTATGGTGAGTAGTGGAGTTTTGATTGATTGTCTCATCTATTCTATTCAATTCAAGCTTGAGAGTTAGAATGTCATAGTAGCATGTTGCATGTTGCATTGTGTTTATGAGTCTCGTTGGAATTGAGTATCATTGATTCCTTGAATTTTGCATTTCATGAATTTATTATTATGTTGTAAATTGAGTTTATATGATTTTATCTTTCATATTGTCATGTTTTTATCATATATTGCTTAAGAGTTGCAATTTTGAAATTTTGAGCATGGTTCACTTTGTTGCCTGGCAGTTCACTGTAAAGATTTTTAAATTTTGACTAAATTGTTCTTTTGATAAAAATCGTTGTAATGTGTATTGAAGTTATGCATATGAGAATGACAATTAAGGGAGAAGGTATTCTGATTATTTGAAATGAAGCATGTGAGTCTTATTTGTATGATGAGTCGTAGATTAGTTTCTATCTTCTTAATGTGTTTTGAGCCTCTAAATTGAATGAATATTGGTGTTATTCCTTATTGTGTATTATGTATGGTGTTGTATGGTTATTTTCTGCTAGTCTTGAGTTTTCTTATCACTTGAATGTTTTAAAAGAAGCAAGTGTTATTCGAGGACGAATTTTAACACTCCAGAAATGCCATTACTTAGACTAGAGCTTAATCAATAAAATAATATTTAAAATGATGTTTACAGACCTATATTAATGGAATAAACTCATTTGGAAAAGGTTAGATCCAAGACAACTAAGAAAAACCTTGACATCTGGAAACTAGCTAATTTTAACTAGTTGAGGTCCCTATGTTTGGTGAAGGTTTCGAAGTGTCAAATGAAGTCCAAAACATGTTAAGTTAACTAGGATAGGTAGTATGTAGTACAAAGGGTCCAAACGTCCGGTAAAGGAACCCCAAGGACTACCCTAAGGTTCCTTGGGGAGGACCCAAACATGCGTGGGCAGGCTGCCTGGCAGCATGCGAGCAGGCAGAATTGGACGCAAAGCGTGCGACGCGTGCCTGACACGCAGGTCATTGCCTCAAGATTTGAGAGGCAGAATCGCGACGCGAGGATGACGCGCACTTCACTTCCTCAACTCAAAATTTAATAAAAATGATGGGATTTGGCCCCTCAACACGCAGCTACTTCCCAGAATTGTTTAGGTCGTATTTTTGGTAATTTAACTTCTTAAAATGACTGATTTAAGTGTAGGGTCTATAAGGTAATTCATAGGAAGGCTATATATTGATATTAGGTAAGTTTTAGACCACTTTTAAACGTCCCAAATCATACCAAACGAAATTTCTTTCATCTCTCTCAAGAAAGCTCTCTTTTCCCAACTCCACTGAAGAACAAGAAGAGCGTAAGGAAGAAGACGAAGACCTCAAGCTTTTCATCCAACTTTCATGGATTATTCATCTCTAAGGTATGGGTTTTTCACTCTTGGAATTCCTTTCCCCAAGAGGTCCTTTCAAGATATGTTTTGAAGAACTTGAAACACTAGGGTTTTTACTCCACAAAACGAATTTTCTTCCTAACCCTAGATTTATGATTTTGAATAAAAGTAAGTGTTTTCCATGGTTTATTTCACAAGAATTGATGAGTATGTTGTTAGTATGTTTGGATTTCGTGTGTTCCATGTTCTTATCTATATGATGGTTTGATATGATTACCTCTATTACTTGATAATATGAAAACGTAGGGATTGGAACTAAGACTCGAATGAACTCCTAAATAACCCTTATCTTTTACCCTACATTATGAATTGATCTTGTACATGATTTTAAGAGTTGTTCTTGATTATAGTATGAGTAATATGTTATGGTTAGGAATGTCGTAAGTTGTACGTAAGTTCTTGAATAATGTATTTGGAAGCAAGAAGTAAGTCTTCTAAAGTTGTTATTACTCTACCATGTTTATGTTAGCCTAGAAATCATCATTATATGTCGTGAAAGTATGTATGATGTTGTTATGTGGATATGCTGGCCTATGAACATGATATTTGTGAGATCATGAAAAGAACATGATAAATGCAATTTACGATATTCTCTTTTATGCTTTACACAAGATGACTATGTTATATTAATGTCACATACAAAGGGTTATGATGAAAGGAAATTCTCATCTAATCATAAAGATCTCATGCTCATGTTTATACAAGGAGTTAATCTCCGATGACCTATGATAATTTTATGATAAAATATAACTTAAAGGTTATTTAAGAAAGGGACTTAAGCTAAGCAACAATGAACTAGACATGAGAGGTGTCCCTTGCCTAGTTGGAAGGTAGGTTCACAATGACTCTCATGATATTGAGGCTGCCATGTAATGTAAGACTATGGGTCTCTAATATATCTCATATTTCTTGAACTATGTTGCAACCATAGGATACTAGCTAGTGGATTCACCTAGAAAGCTTTGTCATGTTTGGTTCTACTTTGGCCGGTAGACCACCTTCATTCGGTGTGGGGTTTTATGACACCGGATTCTATGTTTAGCTCACATGGTCTGTGTCGGTTAAGGCGAATGTTCGCTCATGTAAATTCAAAGACATGTAAATCAACTTTGACTAGGGTGACTTGAGGATTCCACTTAGTATAGGTAGGGTTATGGGACTCTATCTAGATGTTGCATAAGTTGACTCTAAGGGAATTCCTAAGAGATTGTTCTTATGTTATATAATAACATGAAAGATATATGTTTATGATACATAATGTTACTTTTATATGATGTTGGTGTTTATAATGAACATATTATTGGTTTATATCGTTAAATGAAGTGATAACTACCTACTCATGGTCTTCTATCTTAAATACTTGGTTGTGTGGTGTTATGGGGCATTACATGCCCATAACACTTGTAGGTAAGGGATAGGATCATTGGTATGTGTTTTTGTATGCTATGTTACGTGATATATTGAATATGAAAAGTTAAAATGACTATGAAAATATGCCTTTGCTCACGGTCATGCTTTATGTTGATGGAATGCTTAGCTTGAATATGTTATATGGTATGTTCATTGAAGACTTTCATATAACTTAGCATGTTCTCTAAATATATGATAAATGAACCTTTTTTCATGCATGTCCTTAAATGTTATGTGTATATACCCATACTTAGTACATGTGGTGTACTAACCCCATTACTTTTTATTACTACAACTGTAGGTTCCGACCATTGAAGTTAAGAGGTCGATTTGAAGAAGCTTGGAACTCTTTCTCCAAGTCTTGGTAGGTCCTCATGTTCGGGGATGCTATCTTTCATATTCTAGCTTATGATGACTTTTAGTAGTATTAGGATACGCTATTTCCAATTATGTTCTTTGGGTTCTTTTTTATTAAGGGCTATATGACATATTGACTATGTAATGGCTAAGTCCAAATTTGCACTCTTAGATAGTTATATATGTGAGACAATTTCATAGAATATCGAATGTCTTATGAATGATAAGTATGAAATCTAAGTATACATCATGTAGAATGTAAATGTTTAAAATTTTCCGTAGTTTTTACTGATCACATGCTATGGCAAATGCTACATGCTTGTCAGAGTCTTCTTAGAGGACGACGACGCCGGTCTCATCTGGAGTATAATATCCGGGTGTGACAAGCTTTGCATCAGAGCATGAGATTAAATATCCTTAGTATCAATGTCTCAATAAAACACATTACATAGTATCTTGTTCAAGGTTGTGAAAAACGCCACAATTATGGATTAGAAGCTATGTGATGACAAGGAAACTTCTCTTTTCTTGATACTCCTATGTTGTGCCTTTAGAGTTTTTACACTATGTGTCGTTCTGCATCTAATTCATTTCTTGTGGTTATAGGAGATGAACACAAGAAGGAGAGCCGCGAGAAGAGTAGAAGAAGAGATTACGAATGCGGGACCTACTCTGCAAGGTAATCGAAATGCTCCTCAAGTGCAGGCTGCTGCAAATGATCAAGTTTCGGTGAATCCTCCGGCTATGCAGATGGTGAGGTGAGGGAAGCCCTGTTCCAAATGTTCCAAGCCATCACCACCCATGTTCAGGCCATTACGGCACAAGCTAACAGGGAGGTTGCAGCTCGAGAGAACCAACATGATAGTACTATGGCTAGCCGTTTGAGAGATTTTATGAGGATGAATCCTCCCATATACGCTGGAACAAAAGTTGATGAAGACCTCCAAGATTTCCTTGATGTGGTTTCCAAGATTTTTTTTCTATAGGGATGAGTGCCACTGAGAAGGCTGAGCATGCTGAATATCAACTAAGGACGTGGCTTTGATATGGTAAAATTAGTGGAGAGATAATACGGCTGTAAGAGATGGTCCAGTGACTTGGGATATATTTAAAAAGGCCTTTCTTGATAGGTTCTTCCCATGGGAGCAAAGAGAATATAAGGTAGAGTATTTCATTAACCTTCGTCAAGGAGGTGTGAGTATCAAGGAATACTCCTTGAAATTCATTAAGTTGTTCAAATATGCTTCTTCTTTAGTTTGAATGCTAGGGATGAAATGATCCATTTTGTAACCGGTGTTTCTGAAGAGCTTGAAGAAGAATGTCATGCAGCCATGCTTCATGACAATATGGCTATTTCTAGGTTGATGGTAATTCTCAACAGTTTGAGGAAAGTCATCTAAGAATGAGGAAGAGGGAAGCTAAGCGGGAAAATTCTTTTGAAAGTGGTTCTTCTAAGAGTAGGCTTGATGTTCAAGACAAGCCTAAGTTTAAGAATAGGTTTTCAAATCAGGTTTCTTCTAATTTTTCCAAGAATCGCAATGATAGAGATTCTAATCCTAAACCTCAAATGGGGAGAAATGTTGATCCACCAAAAGAGAGACCTACTTGTGGTAAGTGTGGTAAGAAACATGTGGGTGAATGTCTTGTTGAGACTAATAGTTGCTATGGTTGTGGCAATGGTGTCCATATGGTGAAAGGTTGTCCTTCTGTGAGAAGCCAAGGCAAGGGGAATGGTCAAGCTCAACTAAGCGGTCCTAATTTTGAAACTCCAAAAAGGAACCGTTTCAATGCACTCAAGGCTAGGGGTGAACAAGAAAGCTCTCCCAACATCGTGAGGGTATGTCACAAGTTTTCCCTATTAATGTCTATGCATTGCTTGATCTAGTTGCTACTCTTTCTTTTGTTACACCTTTTGTAGCTAGGACTTTTGATGTACTTCTCGGTGTTTTTATTGAACCCATTTCGGTTTGTACCCCAATGGGTGACTCTGTAGTTGCAAAAAGTGTCTATAAGAAATGTCCTGTGATGCTGCCCAATAGAGTTACTCTTGATGATTTGGTAGAACTTAACATGCTTGATTTTGATATCATCTTGGGTATGTATTGGCTTCATGATTGTTTTGCTTCCTAGATTGTAGAACAAGGGTAGTGAAATTTCAATTTCCTAATGAACCTATTCTAGAGTAGAAGGGGAGAAATTCTATGCCAAGGGGTCAAATTATTTTTTGTTTGAAAGCTTTTAAGATGATAGCCATGGGTTGTTTATACCATGTGGTGAGATTTAAAGACCTAGAATTCGAAATTCTTTCTACTGAGTCAGTTCCAGTAGTGAGAGAATTCCCAGAGGTTTTTCCTAATGACCTTCCAGGAGTTCCTCCCGAATGGGAAATAGACTTTGTCATTGACTTGTTACCGGATATGAATCCCATTTCAAGTCCTCCATATAGGATGGCTCCGGCTGAATTGAAAGAGTTGAAACTCCAACTCAAAGATTTACTAGACAAGGGTTTCATTCAACCTAGTATTTCTCCATGGGATGCTCCGGTCTTGTTTGTAATGAAGAAGGATGGGTCCCTTAGAATGTGCATTTATTATCACCAACTCAATAAGGTCACCATAAGGAACAGGTATCCTCTCCCTAGGATTGATAATTTATTTAATCAACTCCAAGGTTCTAGTTATTTTCCAAGATTGACTTAAGGTAGGGATATCACTTATTTAGGGTGAGGGAGAAGATGTTCCCAAAACAGCTTTCCGAACTAGATATGGTCACTATGAATTCCTAGTTATGTCTTTTGGGTTAATAAATACCCCGACGACGTTCATGGACCTAATGAATAGAGTATTCCGAGATTACCTCGACTCATTTGTGATTGTGTTCAATGATGATATTTTAAAATACTCCAAGAATGAAGATGAGCATGAGAGTCACTTGAGGTTGGCGTTGCAAGTCCTCAAAGAACACCAACTTTGTGCCAAATTTAGCAAGTGTGGATTTTGTTAAGGTCAGTTGCTTTTCTTGGCCATATTATCTCTAGTGATGGTTTAGAGGTTGATCCGAAGAAGATGGATGCGGTCAGAAATTGGCCTAGACCTTTGACTCCCACATATATAAGGAGTTTCTTGGGTCTAGCCGGCTACTATAGAAGATCTGTTGATGGATTTTCGTCCAATTCTTCTCCTTTGACAGCTTTGACCCAGAAGAAGGTGAAGTTTGAGTGGTCGGAAGCTTGTGAGAAGGTTTTCAAGAGTTGAAAAATAATGTTACGTCCATTCAGTTGTTGACCGTACCGAAGGGCAGTGAAGGCTTTGGATCTAAATTTCAAATTGAATTCCGATGTCATTCAATGATGAACTTGTCCTATTCTTATATATAGCCATGGGTTCTTGCATAAAACATTTTGAATCATTTTATATTGATTGGATTGATGTTAATTATATGATTTTAACCTAAAAACTCTATGAACCATTGTAATTCATTCAACCCTAGATTTAACTACTTTGTGGGTAATTTGATTTTGTCTGAATGATATGGAATTCTTATATTGTTTGATTAGGGTTCTTGAATTATGATAGAATCATATTAGAAATGTTAGTAGGCTTCTATAAATACATAAATTCATGTTTTATTATCTTTGATTCATTGTGTATCAAGATTATTAGGTTTAATTGTAAACTATGGTCATTGGTTAGGACCTTGGTATATTGAGTTGGATGAATTGGCTATGGATTGATGTTGTGCGGTTCGATTAATGGTATGTTTATCTACCTTTCTTTATATTGTGAAGTATAGGCCTTATATAGTAATGATTTTTTATATTGTCCACTTATGGTAGATGTTCTTATGTGCTATACTTGTGACTAATGTGGCGTTGTCGGCATTACTCTATGAATTGTGAATCAATGTGGCCTCATCGGCATTACTTTATGTATTATGGTTTTATCATGTTATAACATGATTATGCAAATATTATGAATGTCTAGATGACTTGTGTGTTTAAGTGGTGTCAAATCATGATTTCTTTTAGTAGATGATGTGTGTATCTAGTAGGCTATAGGGTAGTAGTTAGGTGCATTACTTGATGTTGAAGTATGATTGATAGATTATATGATACTTGTGATACTCAGATTGATGATACTATCGTAGTGAGTAGGATGACCAATAGATGATATTGGTTATACGTATGTGCTACTTGAATGTTATGCTTATATCTAAAGTATGTGTGCGTCTTATTTTGGTAGACTTTTGTCCTTTACTTGATACATGTAGAATGTCAATATGACTTCTTGTTAGTATGATAAAGCTTCTTAGTGTAGTATGTGTGATTGACATGTGACCTTGAACATTGTAAGAAGGTCTTTATGTGGAACTTTAACCTAGTTGGAAAGTTATGATATCCTTGAAGTTGAAAATCATAATGGTATCCTTCTTGTGTAAATGGTGGAATTAGGGTTGATTGGTTGGAACAGAATGAAATCATCCTTAGGAAAATTGCTGAGATTTCCTCTTAGTCATTGTAGGTAGCCTTAGTGGACTCTCTTTGGTAAGGTGTAATGTGATTGGGTTGTGAACTAGATATGGAGCCTCTTCTTGTACTTCTTTATTAAAATACTCTATGTGAACAAAGGCTAGCACCGAGTGAGTATGGTTTGCGGAGTAGATATAGTTTAGGATGATGATAGAGTACAAAGAAACCCTTTATATTCCTTAATCATGTGCCTACATGGGATATGTCCTATTCTACCATTGGCAAATTGAACAACCTCCATCAGAGTAGGTTCATGACTCCGAATTCCATGGATATCTAGTATGGTCTATGTCGGTTATTGTCTATTTTCATCATATGGGAAGCCTACTAGTACAGGAGAAGTTATATGAAGTTTAGGTGGTGGTATGGGACGCTATCTAGACATTGCATGATTAGTCTTTGAAGATGTTAGTGAGTGAGTCCCTAGATCTTCTCCAAGACCATTACTTGAATGTCCTTATATGTTGAATGTCTCGTAAGTGAACTAATGAAGATAATGACATAAGATACAAAAGCATGTTGATCAATAAGTACCTACATAAAGTAGTTCAATGATTGTCTAGTAAAGGTATAAAGGGGGAACGGGAATGGTAACTTCATGTCTTACCTAGGGAAGTCTTAAGAATTAACTCTAGACAGGGAAAGTGAATTAATAATGTAGACATGATTTAAAAATAGGTAGTATTATGGATTATTTATCTAATCTTGGAGAGGAGCTATGTGTGTTCTCTTCTTGAATTACTTTAGTAAGTCTTTCGATAACCTTTTGGAGGAGAATGTCATATTTGTGTGTGTGTGTGTGTGTATATATATATATATATATATATATATATATATATATATATATATATATGTTATTGAATAAAGTAAGAACGATCTTATCCTAGGTAGTCTAAAGGATTTCTTAGGTGTTTGTGAAGGGATTGTATGGGTGGTCGCTTCACAACTCACTCAAATGAGATTTTGAATCACCTTTGGTAAGAGGGTCTCATGTTTATGTAATTTGTAGGTGTTATTAATGCTATATTGTAATGTGTGAATTTCATTGGAAGTTATAGTGAAGTTACAATGAAGTTCACTATAAGCTTACTTTTACTATAAGGATTCATTAGTTAGTATAAATTGCTTATGACTTGTGATATGTTCTAAATGTGATGTTTGGTATTTAAAATGTGATTCTTTCACCTTTATATTAGGTTTTAATCAAAAAGAGCACGTTTCTCATAAATGTCAGTTTCTCAGGATTTTATACATTATGCCATACTTTGTAAATACATTGTACTAATTTTATACATTTTGATATATCTAAAGATTTAGTTGGAAGGTGAGAGGAGTCTTAAAGCAAAGCTTGGAAACTATGATTATTTCAAGCAAGTTGAAGTATATCCTTACTTGACTCGAGGACATAACTATCTTTATATTGTTTTTATTCAATGTATTGTAATAGACTAAGTATTTGTATATTGGTATTGTATGGTCCATGTCCAAAGTATTCTTGAGTCTAACGTTGACGTATGTTTAGACTTAGTTTTTTCCTGCAATTTTAATATGAAAGATGTTTTAATATATTTCGTGTAAAAAGTTATATTTCTGAACAACTTTTCATACATGTGTGCAATGAATGATGTAAAAGGGATTGTACAAGACCTCCAAGAGGTCAAGTATGCCATGTTGCACTCTGAGAGTGTCATATTTTCTACGGTGTACTCTCGAGATGTGAAAATATGAATATACAAGGGGTTAGTCTCCTACGACCTATATTAACTTATGATGATTAATATTGACTTAAAGACAACTCAAAAACGGTCTTCAGCTTAACACCGGTGAACTAGTTATGAGAAATGTCCCTTCCCAATGTTGGAAGGTAGGTTGACAATGGTTCTTATGAGATGGAGATTACAATGCAATTGTGCGTAAAGAGGGTTCAAGCATGTCTCCTAATTCTTGAACTATGTTGGCCCCATAGGAGTACTACCATATGGATCAACCCAGAATGCTATCTAGGGTTTCATGACAACGAATTTTATATTTAGCTCACATGGTCTACTTCAGTTAAGGAAATTGTTACCGAATATAAATTGAAGTAATAAAGTGGACACTAACTAGGGTGACATCAGAGGTTCTACTTAGTATATGTAGGTTTATGGGACTCTACATATACATTGCACTAGTTTACTTTGAGGGAACTCCTAGGAGGTTTTTCTTATGTACATATGATATGAAGGAAATGGATATAATGACTTTACATGTTGATGATCCTATATGATGTTAGTTTCATTAATGTACATGTTATTAGTTTAATTGATATATATATATATATATATATATATATATATATATATATATCATGAAGAACATGCATGATATGAAAGTATATGAAATGTTGACATTGCTCATGGTCCTTTACTTGATTTACTTGATTATGTGGGGTTATGGGACATCGCATAAGTGTTGCACTTGTGGTCTTGGGAAGGCGTTGTTAGTAAGGGTCTTTTATATATGATGACGTTATGAACTCTTGTACATGAATTGTCATTATAATGTTTTTTTGGAGTTATGAATGCCTATATGACCTTAATGATATGATATTCATGTTGGTATGACTTATGTTGATATTATATATCTTGACCTGACTTTATTGATGATGTTGGTCTTGTGTTGCATAAGGACTTGTCATAATGAATATTTGATCTTTGGATTATGTGTGTTCTTTATTATGCATAAAGGCTTTTTAAATTTACGTAGCATGTTTTTGAACTAATGCCCCTTTAAGCATGATATCAATGGTTTTATGTGCATATGTTTCCATACTTAGTACATGTGGTTGTACTAACCCATATTCTTTCCCTTTTTCCTAAGAAATGTAGGTTCACACCATTGAAGTATTTGAGGTTACTTGAATAAGATTTGGACATCTTTCTTAAAGTGTTGGTAGGTCCTCAAGAATTGAGGATGTTACCTTTCCCATTCTAGCAATGTTGTTTCTATAGTATAAAGACATTCATTCCATTCCTATTGTTTCAAGATCAACAAGCCCTATGTGGCAATTATACATTTTTATAAGGGCTATGCCCAAATGTTCTATTTCATTTTATATGGTTCAATATGAGACAAAGTATTAGACTAATTCCTATGTATTGATTTATGTTGTCTAAATGAGAAGCCTAAGTAAGCTCCATATGCGAGGAATCAAAGTAAACACCATTCGTAGTATGTGAGAGGTTTATGTATACCTCACTATATATATAAAAAGTTCTAATTTTACGTATTTTAACCTATGATATGTTATGACAAATGCTAAGAGGCTAGTCTTAGTCCTCGGAATGTCGATTATGTCTAGAGGGTGCTCCACGATCGTGACATATGACCTATTTTATGTTTATATGAAAAGACTTTTCTAGCATATGATGTGCTATGATATGTTTTATTCTTCCGTAAATTTCTTATGACTATGCGAAGAATGATGACTATGGACTTGTATAAGACCTACGAGAGGTCAAGTATTTCATGTTATGTTTAGGGGTTTCCCCCCTATCGTGACATGGGACATAATTGAACAAACAAATTATGGCCTCAAATATTTTAACCAGTATATTGTGCATCAAAATGAACTTATGTGGAGGTTGTCCTAGTGGCTTATAATTCTTGGATGCGGCGTAGGAAGCACATAACTCCTAATTCATCTCCTCACTTCAATTCCTTGATCTCTTTACCATCCACTAAAATTTGTACCTCTAGAATAGCTCCCCAATAATTGGCATAATGCTGAAATGTCCTGTAAGAACCATGCGATCCATAATAAGAGTGATTCCATCTTTTAGTGTTCTTTGAGTAGGGTGCCTTTTTCACATAATTGGTAGTGGCCCTTTACGCACAATATGTTAGATTTAGGAGCATTAGTGGATGGGTCACCTATGGGTGGTATGACGGAATTAGAGGAAGATATCGATGTGGAATAACCACTAGAAAGGGAGCAAAACATTATTTGTTTGCAGATGAATCCCCCTTCTCAGACTGGGCGTAGTGACCTCATCATTAGTTGAGATAATCTCTTGGGTTCGCCTCCTAGTAGTAAGAGGTGCTGTAGAGGTTCCTTTGGTTGTGACCATGAAAAACTCCGTATAACATTCTTCATGGAATAATTCTAGAACAGCATTCATAACCAGAAAAAAACACCAAAACATTTTAGACAATAGCTAAACTTGTATCCCACCATCGGTATCTACGGTGCGTCAATGGAATGACGGTCTGTGGGTCCCCTGGTAGGTTAGGGTTCCAACTTTTGGGTCATATGTGTGGGAACCATGGATGTGCAGAATTTTCCATCGATGGAACGACAAGCGGTACTGCGCACCGTGGTTCAGAACATAATAAAATTTTAGTGCACTTTCAAGTGATGGGCCACGACCTACACTCTGTCAGTTGTGGTCATATATCATCGTTTGCGCGAGGCATGAAGTTCAAGTCACAGTCAATGAAATATTAATAAGAAAAAATTAACCAAGATAAACCTAAAAAGGAATTTCAACAAGTAATGTGATAGTTAATCATTTCTAGTGTTTCGAATTATGCACAATTCAGAGTTCAACACTAAGAAACCTTCAAACCCTAAGTAAAATTTCTCATTTAGACATATCGACCTACTTATATGATTTAGATTAATTACATACTCAAGTATCGTCATTCCAAGGTGTTTCTAATCTAAAGTCAATATTTTAAAAAGTATTTTAACAACCTAAGGTCAAGTTCATCGTTGTGATATCAATTTAAAGAAAGAATTATTCAATGTTTGGGAGAAATATGTTTACCTTTTAAGTCATCAACGATTATGAGGATGTGATCTAGTAGACAATATCCTAATGAAACAGTCAAATCGAACCCGCACCTTGAAAGCTTTTAAAAATATAGTGGGGATGGAATTTTTCTTTTGACTTTGATATCGTAGGGGAATGGAAATGGATGGTAAATATATGAGGGATTGAATTGGGAAGACTAAGGGTTGATAAAGGGAGAATGCAAGTTTTTCAACTATTCAGGAGGGGGGATCTAAAATGGAGAATGTTTAAAAATTAAGGGTTATATTAATTTGGGGTCCAAGTTTGGTCAGGTAGATACGTAAACTCGACGCACGAGACCCCATCAATTGTTCGTAGATCGACCTAAAGTTTTTTGATGGGTTTTGTAGTTTATTCTTATACTGAACAAAAAAGACTAAAACTTACTTAGTATCTATGGAGTCCATCCAGTGTTCGTGGATGGACAAATAGATCGTCGATAGGCCCATAGACCATTGCACACGCTATTTTCTGCAGATTTTATCTTTTCTTCCAAGCACACATAAAAACCATAAAGACTTCCATTTAAAATTTTCTCATAATTTATTATATACATACCATACTCTAATCAGAAAAATAAACACCTAGCTAAAGAGATACAAAACAAAAAAGAGAGAAGAAAACTCCTCTGTCGAAAAGAAAATCCTATGTCGAAAAGAAAATCCTATCGTTGCCTAGAGTTTTATCTTGACATAACTCCCAAGAAGTTCTTGATTTAATGTAACAACATGACAAAAAAACCATTATTATGAATGCCTCATCAAGATAATAACCTTGTATCACTTTATGCACACTGTGAAATTTCCTAAGTATACTTTTATCCTCTTTCAGTTAACCTTGAACCTCCTTCCTTTGTTCTCGAGTTCCATATCACTATATGGAAAAGCTTGATCTGTTCTGAATGTCTTGGTCCTCATGGACTAAAGATTTCCAGGAAACAAGCACAACATTGAATTTAATAGGAGCATCAGATCACCTAGAACAAATTCACGTTTTTCAATTTTTGGACCATGTTACTTTTTAATCTTCTCCTTATACAAGGCTATTATTTTATATACTTTTAGGCGTATCTAATGAAGCTATTTTATATCATTATGTCTTTATATCAATGTGGCTCCCCAATCCAAATTCAATTTCTTTAGCGCCCATATTGCTTTACGTTGTAGCTATACTGAGAAATTACATGACATCCCATAGACAATTTTGTAGAGGGACATACCTATAGGAGTCTTGAATGTGGTGTGATATGTCCATAGAGCATCATCAAGGCTACTTGATTAATAAGTTATGTTTGTGTTCATAGTTTTTACAAGTATTTGCTTTATCTCTATATTTGACACCTCAACTTGCAAACTAGACTGTAGATGATAAGTAGTGGCTACATTCTCGACGAACCCCGAATTTCTCTAGAAACACTTTGAACAACTTGTTACAAAAGTGAGAACCTTCATCTTTGATAATTGCCCTAGGTTTAAGAAGATTCGGGAAGATATTATTTTTCAGGATTGCAGTTACACTCTTTCCCTTATTTGTTGAATGTTTAATAGTCTCCACCCAATTTGATACATAGTTAACCACAAAAATATTGTACTTTATCCAATATGATGTCACAAATAGACCCATGAAGTCAAGACCTCAAACACTGATAAGCTCAATCACAAATATCGGGTTCATAGGGACTTCTTGTTCTTTTAAATTCTTCTTTCTTATTTGGCAACATTCACAAGACGTTGTGAAATCATAAGAATCTTGGTGGATGGTAGGCTAATAATACCCATATTGAAAAATCTTATGTATAACAATGCTCATAACGAAATAGGTGAAACAAGACCCTAACATGTGTGTATCAATTTATAAGGTCTTGAAATGATTAATTATTGTATTAGAAGTCTGTGTGTTGAATTTGGAAGAGTTTGGAAGTGAAACTTCCAAGACATTCGACGACTAGCCTTATGTTCTAGTATGTGGTCTAGTGTCCTTTCAATTGTTCGTGACTTATTTGATTTTCAAATTTATAATTGAGGTTCCTAAGACTTAGATAATCATGTTTAGGGCTTTAACATCTGGATACGGATCTACCGAGGACCCACAAGGGATACTAGATGAGGACCCCAACATTACAAACATAATCTGCATATAGTGGTACCACCCCAAACGATCACAAGTCATTCAAACTACGGATCCTCAACTTGGGTTGTCGATGGAGACTCCAAGCCTTCACATTTTGGTTCCTTAGATAAAACTACGAAGCACCATAGAAGGGACGTCGATCAGACGATGGTCCATCATTGGTAGGGCATCGTTTGACCTGCACATTGCTTACAATCTTGGTCAAGCTTGGGGTGTTTTAAGAGATTCACTCCATGTATTGTTGTTTTAGGTGTATTTGGGTATTTTAAGAGTATTAAAAGTGATTAAACTCTCATTTAGACCCTAACACCTAAATCAAAACCTTTTCCCTCCTAAATTCTCTCCAAAAACCTCTATGAGAGCTCAAGGTCAAGATGGAGCTTTGATGATGGATATCAATGGGTTTCTTCTAAAATTCTCTTTGGATTAATTCTAATAGGGTACAATAGTTCTTTATATAAGTCTTGCTATCACCTTAGAACCAATTTCAAAGTGACTTCAAAAATTATGAAAAAGTCCAATTTCATCTATAAGTCATGGGTTCTTGCATGAAATGATTTCAAAAAATGAGATATGATATAAGTGATGTACAATTGTTAATTTCAAATTAAAATTTTCAGGAACCCTTGACCTTCTCAAATTCTTTGAATTTGTCCCTAATGTGGGTGAATTGATCTTTGCTTGATTTTAGTGAATTCATGTGTATAATTTATTGGGCTATTGAACTATGTATAAATTATGATTGAATTCTATAGAGTTTTCCTAAATTGATGATAATCATATCGTATATTGTTAAATCATTTGTATGGTTTGAATTTTTGTTTATAATTGTGTATATGGATATTGGTAAGAGCCTCGATGAAGTGAATTGATTGAAAGGACTAAGTAATTGTGATGTTGATGATAGGAAGGTGATGAGATGACCTAATATCTCTATATTATGTAGAATTAGTATTGAATTGTATTGATTGGTATGATTCACTTATGGTGGCGGTGTTTATGTGTTAAAATTGTGATGATCATGGCCTTGTCAGCATTATTATGTATATTATAGTAGTATCATTTTAGAAGTTATACGAAGGTATAATGTGAACGTTTTTATGCAAAATAATGTGATCATGTATAAGGTGTTATGGATTATATGAATATGTGAGGTGATTTTATGTTGTTATATATGTGTAATCTTATATAAGGTTAAGATATGAAGTGAAGTATTCTTGTAATGTTATGTGATCTTGTATGAATGATTATGTTGTGATTCTTCTTAATGTGATGGTAGATGATAAGGTTGTATATGAAGGTGTTGATTTGGTATCGTTTATGGTAGACTTAGTGTCCCTACTTGGTACTTGAATGATAATGAATAAGTGATATGATGAAGGTTGTATCTTGATTTGGTAGACCTATGTCCTTCTTCTTGATGCTTGAAAGATAAGAGACAATGTGATCTCTTAACTTGGTAGGCTTAAGATCCCTTGTCATGTATGTGTATGAATTATTGATATGTGACCTTGAAAAATGTAAAGAAGGTCAATGACTTGGAAACTTCAACATAGAAAGAAGGTTATGATATCCTTGAAGTTGAAAGTCATAATTTTACCCTTCTTGTGTGAATGATGGACTTAGGGATATGTTGGATTGAACGACATGAAACCATCTCTAAGAAAGTCATAAGAATGAGCTACCCTTATAGAGCTTGAGTGGGAGCCATAGTGGACACTTTCTTGGGGGTATTATGAGTTTGTAGGACTAAGAAAAGGTAATTTCTGATATTTCTTTATGTGAATGAACTTACTCTATGAAAAGCAAGTCAAAGAACAGACAAATATGCTTGTGGTAGTAGCTCTACTTGACAATGAGACTAGTGTACAAATAAGCCCTTTATATCCTAGAAGTATGTGCAAACATGGGATGAGTCTTAGTTCTACCTTTTGCAAGTTAACACCTTCCACGGTGTGGGGTCTTATGACACCTCATTACATACTAAGCAAGTATGGTCTATGTCGGTCAATGGCTATTCTCATCATGTGGGATTCATTCTAGTATTGGAGAAATTCTACAACGTGTAGGTAGTGGAATGGAAGCTATCTATAAATGGCATGAGTAGGCTTTGAAGATGCTAGGATGTGGTTTCCATAGGTGTTCTTCAAGACCATTATTGGAAGTCATATAAATGTACTATTGTCTTCTAAAATTGTTTTGATGAAAGTAGGTCCTCTTAATGTAGCATGTAATATAGAAAAAATTTCTTATCTAGGGAAGATTTGAGTATTTGTTTGGTAGTCTAGAAGAGGATGTATGGGCGGTATTTTCATGTGTTCCTTAGGTGAGTCTTAGTGTAACCTTTGATATAGTCTAAATGACCTAAAGTTCTATCTTATTGAATATTGAATTATGTGATATGTGATGCATTGGAATAACTTTACTTTAGGTAGTCTTGAGTGTCATCTAGGTGTGTGTGAAGGGGTTGTAAGGGCGGTTGCTTCAAATTATAATTAGGTAGGTTTTAGGATAAATTTTAGTAGAGGGGTCTATGTGAATATTATTATGTGATTGATGTTACTTGAATATGTCTTATATTTGATGATTGTCTTGCACTATATCACTTAAAATCTTTATGAAGGTTTTTATCAAATGTCATGAAAGCATGATCATATACTAAATGTCCATTTTTCATGGTTTTTGCATGGCTTCCATACTTAGTGCATTCGATGTCCTAAACCCTTCTTTACCTTTTTTGACTAAACTATAGGGATTGGAAGTCTTGATATTCCATAGAAGATTAATAGGTTTCTAGGGGTTAAAGATTGAGTATTGGTGAGTCCTCATTGATTCGAGGAGAAGACCCACATGTTCATTTATGTCCTTAGTCCTTATTTTATGTCTTTAATAGGATTTCTCCTAATGTTGTGCATTACAAGTATTAGATGGTTTAATGAGACATTGTAAAGGTACATGGTTTTAAAGAAGTCTTCTGCTAGCATATTAATGAAGGTATTCTTCATGTTTGAAGAAAGTTTAAATCCTTATTTATTTTGGAGAATATTGTGACACAAGGCTTGTGTGAGACTTCTCAGGGACTCACACGCCAGTAAATTCTAAGGTTTTCTCCCCTGTCGTTACATTATGACTAGTTTGTATACTAATATGGTGCCCACTAAAAGGGGATGAATGACACATCTCTAATATACTCATCATCAAAACCTCGGGTACACATGAAGGAATAATCCCAAAAAATGAACTTTTTCATATCAAAACAAGTAAGCCTGATCTAAAAAAACTTCTTCATATCAAACATAAACTATTTAATTTTGTGCAATTACAAATTCGATTAAAAAAAATTGCTTGCCTGGTAGGTAGAAAAATTTTGAACCAAGGGAAAGATCATAAGAAGCAGCCAATACTTGTTCATTCGGGAAAGCATCATTTGTCTCATCCCTATATCCTAACTTGAACGTAGAAGGGCTTCCTCCTCCAATCTAGAAAATTGGTCGGCAACTTGATTTTCTTTTCCCTGTTTTCTCCTTGACCAAAAAATTGAACAGTTATTGCAAAAATACACATCTAATCAACATCGGTTTTGCATCCTTTAAATCCATCAGACAGCTCAATGCAACATGGTCAATATTTACTATGACCTTAGTACCAAGCAAGTAGGATCGATGTTTCTCGAATGTGAAAACAAAGACAAGGTGTTCCTATCCAGTCATAGTATAGTTCTTTTGAGCAAGATTTTGGCCTTTGCTGGCATAGTAAATTAGATGAAGAATCTTCTCTCTCCTTTGTCTCCATACCATAAAAAGCTTTACCCCAATCACCTTAAACATCATTTAAAACGGTGACCCCCTAATCAGATAAAATAATGATAGATGTGAATGCTCACCTTTCTTTGAGCTCTCCAAATGCTCTTATACAAGCATCATCAAAATAAACTTACACTTCTTTTAAAGTAGCTTGCATAATTGGTGTGCATTTTTGGGTAATATTTTGTGAACCTCCATTGGAAACCTTCATTTCTAAGAAAACTCCAAACAACTTTTATAGAGATGGTTGGTAGAAGATTTTCAATTACATCAAATTTGTCTCTATCATCCTCAATACAATTTTATGAAATTCAATGACCCAAAGTTATCCTTTTTTTTAACATGAAGTTGAATTATTCTCAATTGAGCACAAGATTGAACTCTTCACATTGTCTTAGTACCTTATCTAGATGCATAAAAAACCATTAAATGAGTAACTCACTGATATACCGAGAGTTTACAGTATTCTAAAAACAATTCACTAACGAATTGTGTGTGTCTGGGACATTTTGCATTTGAGTTAATGTTATTGTGTTATATTTGCATGAAATACACTTGGACAAGACTGAGAGAGAGACCTCTAAATTTTTGCATAAGTGGTCACTAATGAACAGTATGTCCAGTAATGTTCGTAGGTGGGTGGCATATATGGAGCATCAGGAATGGCATGACCAGTTGTGGAACTACTGATGACATTTAAAGAGCATAGGTTAACCTACGGGTCGTACTGCACATCCATTATTTGTATTAGAGATTTTGAGTTTCATTAATCAATGAAAAGATTTAAGTGTGGAGCCATGGAAGGGGACTGAAGAACCATAGGTCAACCTATGTTTTGATCATGTCTACTTAGTAAAGAGTCTTCTCTAACTAGAGTTGTGAAGAGACCGCCTGTACAATCCCCTTCCCACCTTAACTAGACAAGCCTTAACTACTCTAGATAAGTACTTATTCATTTAACATGCTTTCTAACTTAAGTCATTACATTCACTAGTTCATGTAAGAGACATTCATCACATATAAGGACATTTAGGTAATGGTCTTAAAGATGACCTAGGGACTCTCACTAACATGTTCAAAGCCTATTGTGAAATGTCTAGATAGCATCTCATACTACCACCTAAATTTCATAGAACTTATCCAATACTACTAGGTATCCCATATGATAAGAATAGGCAATAATAGACATAGACAATGGTAGCAAAGCTACTCCCCTTACCATACTCATTCGGTGCTAGCCTTTGTTCTTGTAACGACCCTAAAAATTAAATAGGTCAAAATAGAGCTTCGCATGTGTGTCATAATTTTATAATGTATTAAAATGGCATATTTTAGCATTTGAAATCATTTTGTATAGTTTTGGAGTGTTTGAAAGTTAAACGTCCAAGAACGTCCATGACATTCAGAAAATGTGCAATGGAATGTTCTAGTGTGTCCTTGAATTTTGTGCATATTTTTGGGTAGTTTTTGGTGTCTAAAACTAGTGGGAATTACCCTAGTACCTAGAGGGATGTACCAAATATTAAAAAGTTTGAATACAACTCCTTGGGGACCACCCTAAGGGACCCCAAGGAGGATCAAAACTTCGGACAAAGGATCTGCCAAAGGCAGCGTGGAGGGGCAGATTTTGAAGCCCACCTCACTGCGCACTTGTAGCATGAGGCTCGCTGCCTCAAAATGCTGAAAGTCAAGAATCAGCAGCTACCTCAGTGACGCTCAGCCAAGTCCCAGATTTGGCAACGTCGTTTTTAAGTCAAATTTGAATTTGGAAAAGCATCCAAATGGTGTAGGTGACTTTTGGGAACTTTGGGGGATCATTTTTGGACTGATTTATGTCATTTTAAACCTCATTTAACTCACCATTTCAAACACTAAAGATCAAATCAAATTTCTCCAAAAAATCTTTTCTCCAAAAACCTCCATTGAAAAAGCTTCAAGCTCCAAGGAAGAGGACCAAGTTCTTCACATTTACTTCACAAAATTCTTGGTTTTATTCATATTAGGGCATGGTAATCATCCTTGAACCTTCTTCCATTCAAGGAGTCATTTCAAAGAGATTTCAAAAAGGATTTCATTATTCTTTTACTCTAAGTATGAGTCTTTGCATGAAAATATTTTAATGATTAAAATGCGTTGTTCTTAGTATTATTTGGTGATTTTAATGTCAAAACATCAATGAAATCATGTCTATTCTTTTTATCAACTTTTAGCCTATGAAATGAGTTGAATGAGCATGATTAGATAATGTTAAAGTTGTTCTTTCTTGGTGGTTTCATTGAAGATTAGCTACTGCCCTAAGGGGAATTTTATGATGAATTGTTGGGTTAATTGTAGATAGTTGGTTAAAGCTTGGATCAATGGTAAGTTGGCTATGTTGTTTAATCCTTGTTATGAAATTCTCTTGAGTGGTATGGCCCACCTTTGGTAGAAGTGTTTACTTGAAGTTTATGAAGATGTGTATTGTGAAAATGGCTTTGTAGGCATGATATTTGAAGTGAAGTGATTATTTTGATATGTATATGTGTGATATGTTTTAGGAGGTTTAATTGAGTATCTTTAAGGGTTTATGCCTAAATGAAGTATGTATTTGATATGTGAAGTAGGATAAAGTGTGAATTGTGATTAATGTGGGTTTTAGCATGCATAGAAGTCAATGATATGAATAATGGTTGTTATGTTAATGGTATGCTCACATGTACTCACACACACACTTTAATGCATGAATGAAGTCAATGAATGAAAATGGGGGATTGTAGGGTTGAAATTCGTGAGTAGAGATGAATTGTATAGACCATCCCTACTATTCCTAAGTATGAAAAGGGGGACTTTGGTGTGAACACTCTTCGTGAGTTGAGATGAAATGTTTAGTAGCAACCTCACTATTCCAGCTGAGCTTTCCAATGATAGGTTGAGGTTAGAAACCCTTCGTGAGTTGAGATTGGGTGTTCAATAGTTCTTAAGCTATAGTCAATGAACGTTTAAGACTCTGTGGGTGAGTTATTCTTTGCACCGACGGGATTTTAAAAAGGGGTGGGTGCACTTCGTGAGTAGTGATGTTGTATTCAAGGTACCTCTTAAGATGGGTGCTCCTCGTTAGTAGAGAATGGGTTACTTAGTAGAAATCTCCTTATCCCTTAACTATGCGCCCGCGTAGGTGTAGCTATTGGAGAGTCCATGTAAAGGATAAAGAATCTGACCCTACCTTTCGCAAGTAGGGATCCCTCATCTGGTAAGGGTAGTACCAGATGACTTGTATGTTTGACGAAAATTGTCCCTTTTTGCATAATTTTGCATAATACCATACTTAGTACAATGTTTGTACTAACCCCATACTTTTCTAAACTCTATAAGTATAGGTTAGAGGCATGTTGAAGGTTAGAAGTCAAGCTTGTGAATCGACTCTCTTAATACTAAGTATGTCCTCCTATATTCAAAGGCATAGTCTATGCTTTTTTAGTTCTTCTTTAAGACTCATATTAGACTATTTATGCATTTTCTTTATTTATAAAAGGGTCGTGTCCCTAAGATATTTATGTCGTGTCTTTAAGTTGTCTTGTGACGATGAGACTTACTCCTTCGTATTTTATAAAAGAAGTTTCATGCTATTATTGTTGTGAAAAGTTTTAAATTCCGCATTACTTTTCATATCTTTTGTAATGAATGATAGCTAAGAGGTTTGTGTAAGACCTGCGAGAGGTCAGAACGCCTTGTTCCGACAAAAGGGTTGCCCTAACTTCTAGGGTGTACTTGCGGGTCGTTACAAACTTGGTGTCAGAGCATAAAGTTATGGGAAATAGTTTAGGGTATGAAAGTCTCACAAGACATATCTAGTATTGTCTTGGTCATCAGTGTGAGTCGCGACACACCCATGAGTGAGAGGCTATACGATCATAGAAGCTTCACTTACTTCATTACTCTAGCGCCGTGCCATATAGTTGAGTTTTATAAGATTCTTTTCTCAACCTCTTCTCTTCTATTTATAGGACATGAATAAAAGGAGGACACCCGCTATAAGGGAGGAGGGAGAAGTAGCTAATGAGAGAATCCCTCCCCGTAGTGATCAAGTCCCTATAGTGATCCAAGAGGATTTGAATTAGGAGATTCCCCCTCATGTACCTCTAGAACCTCAAGGACCTCAAGTTCCTCAAATGCCTCCAATGCCCTAAGGTCCTCAAGGTCCCTATGTTGAAAGGTGTATGACTAATGCGGAGATAAGGGATGCTCTTAGGTTCTTTACTAAAATTATGACAACTCAAGATCAAGTCGTTAGTAATCATGTGGTTTCCAAAGCTAACCTAGGAATTGAACCTCAACCCAATGCAATTACTCCCGCTTCTAAAATTCGAGATTTCGTAAGAATGAACCCTCCTACATTCCATGGCACTAAGGTGGATGATGATCCAAAAGGCTTCATAGATGAGGTGTTCAAGGTGGTGGATGCTATGGGTGTGACTCTTAGAAAGAAAGCGGAACTAGCCAACAAAGAGATGTGGCACAAGTGTGGTTTGAGAAATCCACGAATAAAAGGCCCTTAAGGCAAGGTTCGATAGATTGGAAAGTGTTAAAAGTGGCTTTTGTTCATAAGTTTTTTCCCCTTAGAGTTGAGGGAGATGAAGTTGGTGGAATTCATGAACCTTCGCCAAGCGAGAATGATTGTGAAAGAGTACTCTATCAAATTCATCCAACTCTCTATGTATGTCCCAACCTTGGTAGCCAACTCTAGGGATAGGATGAACAATTTTTTATGGTTGTGTCTAGCTTGGTGGAAAAAAAATGTCGTATGATCAATAAATTGAGGAGTCCAAGCATAGGGAGATAACTAGGGATGGGAAAAGGCCTAGGGTGGATGAATCAAGTCAACCTATGTCTAAGAAAAGGTGCTATAATCAAGACTCTTCCATTTGAAACAAGGATAGGGTTTCCAACCAAACACTACAATATTTAAGGCCTCTAACCACCCTAGGAAGGTGTGGCCTTTAATAAAAGGCACACTTTTTGACTTTAGGCCGCACTTTACCGAGGGTGGCCAAAAGAAGTGTTACCTTAGAGTTTAGGCTACACTTTTCACGGGTTGTCTTATTAGCTACACTTAAAAGTGTAGGCTAAATTACCATAGCCCACGCTTTTTCATCTACGCGTAGAAGAGTTGCCTTATAAGTTACACTTAAAAGTATAGCCTAAAAGGCAAAAAGGCTACACTTTTGCAGCTACGCTTAGAAGTGTTGTCTTTGATTTATTATTGTACACATTTAAAAAGTGTTGTCTTTTATATCTCATCTATAACAACACCTATAAATGTAGCTTTTCTTGGACGTCCTACAGCAACACTTTCGAAGTGTGGCAATGTTTTTTAGAATTTTCTAGCCACAATTTTTCATTTTTAAGAATAATAATTTTTATTTGCATATTTTCACTAATTCCAAAATTAAATATACAGGTGATATAAAGCACAAAAATTAATTAATAATTAAACAAAGCGATATATTTCAGATAAACTTTGATAAATATATCTTGTAAACGTAGTATCAATAAATTCCACAAAACCAAACGAATTCAAGCATATATAACAATACTACAAAAACTCTTCATCGTTCATTACAATAGATCAATATTACTTTTTTCCACAATTCAAATTCAATCACCGGCATTTTACTTCACATTCAAAATAAAATTATAAGTTGGTAATAAAAATTGGGTATTTAACATGCTTAAATTCACAGTATACTAAGACAATTCATAACAAAAAAGCTGTAGAAGTGCAAAATTGGAGAGTATTCACTATAAAAATGACAACATTTTGCCATTCTATGTCCCTTATACTCATCACAAAAGACTATTTTGGTATTGTATATTTTATATGACTAAAACGAAATTAACCAAATAGCTAGACATTTAAAGACAATTGTCAAAACTATTTTTGTTCCCAAAAGTAATACTTGAGGAGCCTTGAGAAATCTTCTCATAAAAATAGATGGAGTTGGAAAAGACAAAGTGTAATGCAATGTGGTGAGCATCAATTTCTCCTACAGTAAAATTAATCAGGAATAAATTTAAGTATCAAACTAGTTGAGATAATTGCCACGAGTATTTTACCAATTCAAGAATGTCTTTTATTGTGCAGATTTCAGATAAAATAATCACAATTCATGCACAAGAGGATGCAAAATTTCCTCGTATTTGCTGGTTATTTGAAAGGTGACAAGACCAACAAGCTGCAATTTGTTTTTGGCAACAAGTTGTTTCTCTAGAAAATCTGTCTAACTTGACAACAAGGAATAATGTCTCTTTCTTGAGCTCTAACTTGTCATGTACCTGCTGGTTTATTAGAATATAATTATAACCAAATTAATTAACATAATGATGGAATGTATACCTTAATTAATACTGATTAATTCCATTTATCATATTTAACTCAATGATCTAGTCTATTAGTACACCTCTTATATTGTCATTGATCTCAGACTGTTATTCCATAAAGTTTGGTGAAACATAGCTATAAACCTAAAATACAATGGGCAATATTAATAGATAGTTGATCACACCAAAAAGTTTAAAGCTTCATAGATTTCATTTTCAAAGCTCTAGTGGAACATGAGAAGTAAAGAGTCGTTGTGGAGGAATTCTATAATCAACAAATACTTGATAAGCATCATGTAGTCATAATACTAACCAAGACAGTGTAAAAAGCTAAGAAGCTCTACACAAGGCATTCCAAATAAAGCATTGCCAACTAGTGGAACTTTCTATTGCCAATCAAGGATATAATTAAAAAAACTAGAGTTAATTCTAAGGATTATAAATAGTTGATAATTCTAACAAATCGCAAGGTAAATCAAGTGAAAGCATAGACAAACAATTTGATGGAATTTAATCACAGCTGAAGATGTTAACAATAGCCAACATTGCATGTAAAAAGCAGTTAACAGACATAAATTATGACGCAAGCAACTAAGAGGACTTGAATCATATCTGAGTATGGTACACATAACTTGCTTAAGTCAGTTAATATAGAAGCTTTAGAACAAGAAGCTTAACGAACTTGAATCATAGCTAACGATGTTATAACTAGTCCACAACACAAAGTCAATTATATAAAGAAACTGCCAGCAACAAACTACAAAAATTAAAGTTCTTTTTCAGCTGAAAGAGGGAAATGGCTAACTTCAAATGAAACAGTACCATTGAAATACACCTTTTGTTCTACAACAAGTCTTAAGACATTCTCAAAAGCTATTTTTTTTTTCCACAGAGGCCATTTGAAGTGTTGAGTTTCTTAAATCAATTTGAATCAACAAAAAAAAGCTCAACACTTATTAGTTCGAAAGAATTAGGGGACCAGAAGCTTGATACTTACATCCTACCCAGTATCCACATAATATAGGAAAAATGGAGCACCAAAATAATTTAAGCCACCGCGACTTTATCATGATAAGAGATATATTTATATATAGTTTTAACTCATGATGGAATTTGATACCTGTTTATTATCCTCTTCAAACTTTTTCGTTTCTCGCTTAGTTAAGGCTTCAAGTTTATTCAGTTCTCTACCCCAAGAATCAAGCTTCTTCTTCATGCTCTCCAGCTCTAACCTTAACATTTCTTCTTCCATGTTAACAAACTATATCAAATTGGGCATTCGTGCTGAATCATCTTACATGGTAAAAATAAGTACTACAATCTCTTGATAAGTTTAGCTGAAGTAGAAAACTTGTCAATAAATGTGCAAGGTAAAACTCCAGGGAACTCTAGATGATCCTACTAACATTGCAGAAAAGAAAAAAAAAACTAAATTTGTATACTCTGTAATAAGAAATTCACCAGATATGTTGGTGAAAAAACTAATAGGCGGAGAGGGGGGCAATAGGACAGTAAAAGATTATTACCTTCTCTATCTAATCCATGTGGTACAAATTAGCATGCATAACCTAATAACATAAGGCGTAAAATGTCAATACCATGGGAAAGAACAAAACTTTTCAGTAAATGAATGAAAACAAAGTAGGGAGGATAACAATCAAGGCTCAGTCAAGAAAAGAATAAAAAGATAGCCTCTAAACTACGGAATTCTAGGATAAACATTCTTTCATTTCTGTATAGGAAGTAGCAGATATCAATTATTTTATTAGGCTGGAAAAATGAAAGAATAAACTGATTCTATAACATCTAAACTGATTTGATAACCTTGAAACACAAGAATCTAGAAGGGAAGCTGGAGCCACAACTACACACAAAAATCAACAACCAAATCAGGAGAGGATAAATAATATCGGGTCTTGCTAATTATGACCTTGGAGAAGTGGCTCAATTTACTCCTAATGCTAGCAAAACATTCATTTGTCTTCTGCTGATTTGCGTGCATAGTTGTGGCTCCAGATTCCCTGCTAGGATTGTGTGTCTACAGGTTATTAAATCAGTTGATATAGCTTCTGCAATATGCTATTATATAGTCCTAGAAATTCTTGAAATGTTGATAACACAACATTGTCCGTCTTTGTATCATTTTGTACTTATGTTAGGAAACAATGTGTATTCATTTTTTTACTAGTGATCCTTGTTCTCGTTCACATTATTATTCTGAGTCTAATTGGAACTAAAAAAAACTAACAGACAACTTACTCATAAAATCAGCTTGATTTAACTACAAGTTGCGTACATCAAACGTTATGACAAGTTAACTGATTGGAAAACTCAAATTTCCACCAGGGCATAAATATACGATAGTAGAAGTAGTGTAAACATGACATTTCATTTTTATAATTGATCATTGTTTCAAGTACTAATAGAGCTGCATAAGCTTGTAGCAATGTTAGTGATTTCTCAATTATAGTTGTGTTCCTAGCACGCCTAAACCAATCATCAATTATTGTTGTTGCGTGAGTGTCCATTAAACCATTCTCAAGGACATCACCAGCTTCTTATAGTTTTCCCTAAGCCAAGAAAATCTAGACTTTATTTATGAGGGATTAAATTCCATCACCAGACTGGCCAACCTCCCTAACGTGACATCAGTATACAAAATTAAATTATGTGGAATAAATATGAATTCAGTGAAATTTACTTCAATAATTAGATAGTATATCTCAAAGAAGGGTAAATGCAAAGAATCCATTAACTAGAATGCAACACTAGCAAAAGAATGTGTCAATATCCAACGACCACCTGGAGGAATTAGGATAAACTACTAAAGTGTCCCCTTTAATGTATCAAACTGTTAAAATGAGAAGTAATTAGAAATAGAACAAGTTCATATGTAAATAACTATAAAAATGCTTGCGAGCTAGGAAAACAACTCTCATATCTCCACCTTTACAATAGTTGGTAACGCTTCATATCCAATTCCCCTTAAAGAAAAACAAAATTAATCATGTTTTGAGGCAACTCGATATAGATTTTTTTATCAGTTCAAGGATAATCATGTTAATTAAAGCCTAACAGAGAGACTTAGCTTTAGTTCATCTGTGACGGAGAGACATAACTTCATCGCTTGCTATGTTCTTTGGACTTAGCTTCCGAGAAAAGTGTGTTCATCAGAGAAGACTGTTTGCTCTTCAGTTCATCAGAGAAAAACGTGTTCTTCAGTTTATCAGAGAAATGAGTTTTTCTGATTTTGGGAAAATAATGTTTTAATGTTTTATGAATTAATATTTTGTTTTCTTAAAGAGGGGAGGGAGATTTAAAAATGTTGGAGGGAATATAAAATTTTAGAGAAACTTTTAAATCCACGCTTGTAATGTGTTATTTTTTTAATTATAAAAATATGACACTTCTAAAGCGTGGTCATATATATAAATAGGTGTTCAAAATTATATCAAATTGTAACAACAATTAAAAAGTGTAGCTACTACAATTCAAGAGTACACTTTTGAAGTGTTGTCAATATTATCGTAGCTAAAAGTTAAAATCGTTTGCTACAATTTAAAAGCGTTGCCTAAAAAATTTCTTTAGGCAACACTTTATAAACATTGTCCAGAATAAGTGTTGATGTTTACCTAAAATGGTGTAGTGAAAATTCTCAAGAAGGTGGTTATGCTTTTGAGAGGCCAAGGTGTACTAGTTGTGGGAATCAACACTTGGGTAGGTGTTTTGCCTGCAATGATGGTTGCTTTGGATTTGGTAATAGACGTCATAAGAGGAGAGATTGCCCTACCCTCAAGGAAAAAGGGATGGAGGTCAACCAAGCTCCTCATGGTGGTCCGGATCCCAATGCTTCATAAAGGAATCGTTTCTATGCACCCGAGCTAAAGAGGCGACTAATTCGGAGTTAAGGTCTTGGTATGTCCTAAGTTCTTTGTGGTTGTTTTGATTTGATTTATATGAATTTGCCCTAATTTGGGGAGAATGAGTTGAGTAGGAAGCTAGTTGATATCTTTATCTTTCTTTCAATTCATACTCAAGCTTGAGGCCAAAATCCTTTGTAGTTTGGTTTGTTTTTGATTCTTGCATTTGCATGAGTTTCATGTCTCCTTATGTTTTGAATTTCATTGATGATGATATGTCTTTCATGGTCTTGATGACATTTTAGTGAATGAGTAGATTTGTAGTTAATCTATATTTCTCATGTCAATGCGTAGCTTACTATATTTGCTTAATTGCTTCATGTTTTTTCTCTATGTGTCAATATGTGATTTGAGGGTTATTGCGTGTTAAATTTGATAATGGTGTGATGAACATGTCTTATGTCGGAGAAGGTAATTTCTCCATAAATGAAATGAAAATGAAGAAGTAAGTGTGTGCTTTGAATTATGGAAACTTTCCAAATTTGCTTATGTTGCTTAAATTGCTTAATGGTACGAAGATAGTTTTCCTAGTAAGTTTGGTGATTTGACTATTATATGACCATGATGATATGTGTGGTATGTTGCTAGTTGTGTCCATGAAGTCCTTGCACGTGTTTAGTGTCATTTGAGGATGAATATTGTTCAAAGTGGGGGAGATTGTAACGACCATAAAAATTAAATAGGTCAAACTAGAGCTTTACATGTGTTTCATATGTTAATAATATATCAAAATTGCCTATTTTATCATTTGAAGTAAGTTTGTAGAGTTTGGGAGTGTTTGGAAGTTAAACGTCCAATAACGTCTATGACATTCGAAAAATGTGCCTAAAAATGGTCTAGTGTGTCCTTGATTTTGGTGCCTTTTTTGGGTAGTGTTTTGTGTCAAAAACTAGTGGGGATGACCCTAGTACCTAGAGGAATGTACCAAGTGCAAAAATGTTTGAGTACAACTACTCGGGGACCACCCTAAAGGCTCCCAAGGAGGATCCAAACGTTGGACAAATGAGCTGCCCAAGGCAGCCTGTAGGGGAAGATTTTGAAGCCCACCTCGCGACGCACCTGTAGCACGAGGAAAGTCAAGAATAAGCAGCTCCCTCCGTGACACGCATACAAGTACCAGATTTAGCTGCGTCATTTTTAAGTCAAATTTGAATTTGGAAAAGGGTCAAAATGGTGTAGGGGTCTTTTGGGAACTTTAGAGATCTTTTGGGAACTGATTTAGGTCATTTGTAAACATCATTTTACCCACTATTTCAAGATAAAATTAAATTTCTCCAAAAACATCCATATAAGAAGCATCATGCTCCAAGAAAGAAGACCATGTTCTTCACGTTTTCTTCACCAAATTCGTGGGTCACTTCATATTAAGGTATGATAATCATCCATGAACCATATTTCATTCAAGGAGCCATTTCAAAGATATTTCAAAACGGATTTCAACTTCAAACTTCTTTATTCCTTGACTCTAAGTATGGGTTTTTGCATGAAATTGTTTTAATGAATAAAATGAGTTGTTCTTAGTATTATATGATAATATTAATGTCAAAACCCCAATGAAATTATTTCTATTCTTTTTATCAACTTTTAGGTTATGAAATGGGTTTATTGAGAATGGTTAGATAATGTTAAACTTGTTGTTTCTTGGTGGTTTCGTTGATGATTAGCTACTTACCTAGGGGCTATTTTATGATGAATCCTGCTTAAATTGTTGATACATTGCAAAAGCTTGGATGAATGGAAAGTTGGTTATGTTGTTTAATCCTTATTATGAAATGCTCTTGAGTGATATGGTCTACCTTTGGTGGCGGTGTTTCTTAAAGTTTATGAAGATATGTGTATTGTGAAAATGTCCTTGTAGACATGATATGTGAAGTGAAGTAATGATTTTGATATGCATATGTATGATATAATTTAGGAGGTTTAAATGAGTATCTTGAGGGGTTTATGCCTAAATTAAGTATGTGTTTGATATGTGAATTTGGATAATGTGTGAATCGTGATGCATGTGGGTTTGAGTAGGACTAGAAGTGAATAGTATGAATAAAGATTATTCAGTGAAAGGTGTGCTCACATGTAATCACACGCACACTTGAATGCATGAATAAAGTCAATGAATGAAAATGGGGGATTGTAGGGTTGACACTCTTCATGAGTAGAGATTAACTGTCTAGACCATTCCGACTATTCCTAAGTATGAAAAGGGGGATTTTGGGGTGAACACTCTTCGTTAGTTGAATGAAATGTTTAGTAGAAACCTCACTATTCCTGATGAGTTTTCCAAAGGTTCGATACCCTTCTTGAGTTGAGATAGGGTGTTCAATAGTTATCTCTTAAGCTTTAGTCAATGAATGTTTAAGTTTCCGTGAGGGAGTTATGCTTAGCACCGAGAGGATTTAAAAAGGGGTGGGTGCACTTGGTGAGTAGAGATGTTGTATCCAAGGTACCTCTTGAGATGGGTGATCCTTGTTAGTAGAAAATGGGTTACGTAGTAGCAATATCATTATCCCATAGCTATGCGTCTGCGTAGGTGCAGCTATTGGAGAATCCATGTAAAGGATAGAGAATATGACCCTACCTTAGGCAAGTAGGGATCCCTCATCCGGTAAGGGTGGTACCGGGAATCCACGTCATGCTCTCATGGTCTATGTCGGTTAAATCTAACCCCACAAATGTATGTAAATGAACTAAGCCTTCTTAAGGGTGTACTACGTAGGGTCGGTGGTGCAATAGGACACTACCTATCTATTGCACAAGTAGACATTTGGAGGAAGTCTTTGTGTGTCCTTATATGAAATGTATAAATGGGTCATGATATATTGTAAACGAAAGTAATGTGACTTATGTCTAATGTTAAGGAAGTATGTTGATATTTTGCCTTGCATGGTGAAAGCTATGTATGTAATAAATGTGATATGCCTGGTCTAAGGGAATTCTCAAGGAGCACTAAGGTGGAAGTGGTAGTATGGTATGCTACTTTGACATTGCACCAAGTATAAATTGGGGGTTGACTTGGAGGATGGTTCATAGACGAAGTTCCTAAGCATATGTGTGTCTCTATAGTGTTTGGTATTGAATGGTGATTTGCATAAATGAAATGAAGTATGGTTATCCTTAGTAGTCTTAATGATATCTTATGTAAGTATTGTGGAGGTTGTATGGGCGATCTCCTTATGTCTTACTTAGGGGAGTCGTAGGATAACTTAGGATAGGAGTAGTTCATGTGTAATTTTGGCTATAATGTAAGTATGACCCTATGTTAAGAAAAATTGAAGTTTTACCTTATGTGTTAAATGATGGTATATATGATGTTTTGCAACTTAATTCATGAAGGTTCTTACAATATATTATTACTTGTATGTTTCAACTAAATTGTCCCTTTTTGCATGATTTTACATAATTCGATACTTAGTACACACTAACCCATACTACTCTATACTCTATAAGTATAGGTTGGAGGCAAGTAGAAGGTTATAAGGCAAGCTTGGGAATCGACTCTCTCAAGACTAAGTATGTCCTCCTATATTGGAGGGCATAGTCTATGTTAATTTTTTTTAACTCTTCATTATGACTCGGACAATTTATGTATTTTCTTTCAATGTAAAAGGGACGTTACCCTAACATATTTATGTCATGTCTTTAAGTTTGCTTGTGACGATGAGACTTACTCCTTAGTATTTTATAAAAGATGTTTCTTATTATTATTGTTGTGAAAAGTTTAAATAGTCCACACTAATTTTCATATCTTGTGTAATGATGATAGCTAAGAGGCTTGTGTAAGACCTCCTCGAGGTCAAGCACACCTTGTTCCGACCTAAGGTTTGCCCTAACTTCTAGGGTGAACTTGCGGGTCATTACAAACATGGTATTAGAGCATAAAATTATGGGAAATAGTTTAGGGTCCAAATGTCTCACAAGCCATGTCTAGTAGAGTCTTATTCATCAGTGTGAATCGCGACGCACCCATGAGTGAGAGGCTATAGGATGATATAAGTGTCACTTTCTTTATTACTCTAGCATCGTGCCATAGAGGGGAGTTTTATAAGTTCCTTTTCTTAACTTCTTGTCTTGCGTTTATAGGACATGAATACAAGGAGGACACCTGCTAGAAGGGAGGAGGGAAAAGTGGCTAATGAGAGGATCCCTCCCCGTGGTGAGAAAGTCCCTATAGTCGACCAAGATGATGTGAATGAGGACGTTCCCCCTCAACTACATCCCGAACCTCAAGGACCTCAAGTGCACCAAATGCCTCCAATGCCCCACGGTCCTCAAGTTCCCTATATTGAAGGGCATATGACTTATGCGGAGATAAGGGCTGTTGCTCAAGTCTACACTAATCATGTGGTTGCCCAAGCTAACCTAGGAGTTGAAACTCAATCTAACGCAAGGAATTCCGCTTCAAGACAAGGTTGATGAACATCCACAAGGCTTCATAGATGAGGTGTTCAAGGTGGTTGATGTTATGGGCACTACTGGAAAATATTTCTGTGGCAACACGGAGAGAACCGTTGCTATAGATAGACAAATTGTTGCCATAGATCTAGGGCAACAAGTTATCAAGTGTTACATCAGCTCGCATGGCAATAGAGCTATGGCAATGGTTGATGAAATCGTTGGAATTTCGTGTTGCCATAGACACTCCTATAGCAACGGGTATGTCGTCCTTCTAATGAGACTGAAATAGTGTGTATATGCAACATTTTATAAGTGTTGTTGTAGAGTACATATTGCAACACTTATTTTATTTATAGCAATGGTTATTTTTATAAAAAAAAAATGAACGAATTCCAGTTCTATTGCAACGAGTGTTTAATCTATTGTAACAATTTCCTATTCTATTATAAGTGTTGGCATAGAGTACATATTGCAACACTTGTTTTATTCATAACGACAATTTTTTTTATAGAAAAATCAACGATTTCCAGTTCTATTGCAATGACTATTTAAGCTATTGCAACGATTTCCTATTCTATCGCAATTGCTTATTTTATATATTCAACGTACTTATGGTTCTTATTGATTAAAAACATATTGCAATATATGATCTACATAAAATAGAAGTCATATTTGTAAGAAATTTTGCGAGCAGGCTGCCACAAAAGCGCGCCTGCAGCCAAAAACTGAAGGTTGCCACGCAATGTGCAGCCTACATTGGATAGGAAAAAATTTACTCACAGCGCGGGGCCTTTACGAGATTCTCTTACTCGACTAATTTTAGAAAAAACATGTTGAACTACCACTGCGACGCACAACCACTTCCTAGATTCGTTGCGTTCATTTTAAGTCAATTTGATTTCACAAAAGGACCCAATTGAGTGAGGGTAGTTTTGATAATTTAGGGGTTTACTATATATTGATTTATGATCATTTTTCAGTCATTTGATCCACCCAAATCAATTCCCCAAATCTCTTTCACTTCCTCTAAATTCTCTCTCTAACTCAACCACCATTGAATAACATTGGAAACTTGGAGAAGAACACCAAGTTCTCGACTTTTCTTCTCAAATTTCGTGGATTAAATCTTCATTAAGGTATGAATTCTTCACTCTTTGTTTTCCTTTCCCCAAGAGAATCCCTTCAAAGTTGATTTCTTAAATCACCCAATTCTAAGGGTTTTTCTCTACTAATGGTTTTTCTTATAAACATGATATTGATTATTAATTGAGAGGAATTATGATTACCTATGACTAATTATGATTAGATTGTTGATTATTTGATGTTGATAAATGGGTATTTAATTTGATTCATGTCCTTTCCCCAATTTCCTCAAATCTTTGATCTTGCTTATGATTTGATGGGAATTGATGAATGTGTTGATTGTTAGACCTTTCTTATCTTTTCTAATTGATTATTGACTGCCTAAGGTAATTTATTGTTGGGATTTAATCTAATTCTTTAAGAATTCACGATGAAACCTATTCCCCTAACGTAGGTTATGAACTGAAGTAAATTTTTATAGTGATCATACAATTGACTTAGTTCTTGTATATATTAATATTGTATGATGTTATTAAGCCTATTGATGTGTGAATAAGGTTTTTTGATTGTAAGAATATTGAAGAAGCATATGAAGGTGAATTGGTATGACATTGTGATCTTGAATCCTTTACTTCAATTGTGATGGCTTATACTTGATTGTATTGCATGTGGTTACATTAAGTAGATGATGGCATGCAAATCTAACTGCAATGTCATTACTATATAAATTATGAGGTGATGATTAATTTTGAATGATATAAGGTTGATTGTGAATAACTTATGTGCCTTACAATGATATGATGTGATGGTGTGCTAATCTCACAAATGAAAGTTTTGTAATGAAAGAACATTCTCATGCTATACCTAATGAGCTAAATTATATGCTATACAAAGGGACTAGTCTTCTATGACCTACATTAAGCTATGATTTATTTATAAAGGCTTAAAGATAATTCAAAAAGGGACTTTAGCTAAGCACTAAGTGAACTAGCTATGGGAGGTGTCCCTTCCCTATGTTGGAAGGTAGGTTCACAATGGTTCACATGAGATAGAGATTACAATGCCATGGTGCATAAAGAGGATCTCAAGCACGTCTCGTAGTTCTTTAACAATGTTTCCTCCATAGGAATACTAGCGAGTGGATCCACCTACAATGCTATGTTCATGCTTTGTTACTACCATGGAAAGTAGACCAACTTCTTTCGGTGTAGAGTTTTTTCACGACCCACACCTATATCCTAGATGTTAGGGCACTCCTTAAGTCGTAAACTGGCGTACTTGACCTCTATGAGGTATTAGTCTTTAAAAATATCTTTCATATAAAATCCATAGGAAATACTAGGTGTCATATTATCAAATCTTAGACACAAGAATACTTGGGACATGACCCATACAATATGAATATAGAAATACTTAGCCTATTACTATACTTCAACTTGCTTGAACAATCCTATAATCCAAGCTTAGCTCCCAAAAGCAGCTTCACCTGTGAATAACTTTAGAGATTGATAAAAGCATGAAATTAGTACAAACATATGTACTAAGTATAACATAATTCTTAAATATCATTAAAACGGACATTTATTAGAAATATGAATCTTTTGATTTAAGTATCATAAAAACACATAAGATGTAACTAAATCAATTTATCACATTTTTAAGGACAACTTTACAGTGAACTAATTCACTATTATATTGAAGACTATCAACTTCACATAACACACCTTCTATCATGTAATTCCCTCACCAAAAGCTATTCTAAGACTCAATTAAGTAAGACAAAGAGAGACTGTCCATACACCCTCTCTAGGAACACCTAAATGATACTTAATACCACCTATAGTGAGATACACACACTTCCACATAAACATGAGATCCTTCTAGCAAAGGTGATTCTAAGGTTCACTTAAGTGAGTTGTCAAGCGACCTCTCATACAATCCCTTCCACACACAATTAACAGATACTATATATTACCTATGATAAGATAATTCTCACTTAATACAACAACACACATATAAAATGACTTTCTCCCTTCCAAAGTTTATCAAAAGACTTACTCAACTAAATCAAGAAGAGAATGTCCATGCTTGACCTCTCCAAGATTACCTAAGTAATCCTTAAGATTACTAAGTTTGGATCATGCCTACTTAATCAAAAAACTTCCCTGACTAATGACTTATCGAGGTAAGATACGGAGTGACCATTCTCATGCACCCTTCACACGTTAATTAGACAACCCTTATCTACTATTGATAAGTACTTATTAATTTAACTTTCTTTCTTAACTTAAGTCATTACATTAATTAGTTCATTTATGTACATTCCTCACATAAAGGACATTCAAGTAATGGTCTTGGAGAAGACCTAGGAACTCTCACTAACATCTTCAAAGTCTATTGTGCAATGTCTAGATAGGTCCCATACCACCACCTAAACTTCATACAACTTCTCCAATAAAAGTAGGTATCCCATATGATGAGAATAGGCAATAACCAAAATAGACCATGGTAGCAATGCATGGAATGCAAAGTTCTAACCTACTTTGATAGAGGGTGTTCTACTTGCCAATGGTAGAACTTTGATGCATCCCATGTAGGCACATGGTTAAGGAATATGAAGGGCTTACTTTGTACTCTAGACTCATCCTTCAACTAGAGCTTCTTCATATAGTAATTTACATTAAAGGATAAGACAAAGGGGTTCTATATCTAGTTCATAACCCAATCACATTCTCCCTATCAAAGAGGTCCCCTAACCTTACCATGGCGAAAAGATAGATCTAGTGACTTTCCTAATGACGATATGATGAAGTTTCATCCAAACAAAAAGAGGTGGAGTCACTGGCCAAGGTGAAACCAAAACATCCCTAGCTCGATTAGGTGGAAAATCGCTGGCTAGTTCCCTATGTTGGCAGCGTAGTTCAAAGACTAGGTGATTTAGGGAGACCCATACTCACCTTTGTGTAGAGTCTCATCTTATGAGAATTACGTGAACCTCCTCCCTTTCCAAAAGAAGGCCTTACCACTCATAGCTAGCCTATCAGTTCTCCGTTTAAAGTTCCTATGTACAATCAACTCATACATCATCGAAGCTTGCTTCTAACATGAGGTAGTCATAGCTCATTAGATTATTTATCATCTCTTCTTTACGCATTAAGTCTAAATTGTCCTTACACTTACATATAGAGTGTTATTGACACTTGTCTCTTAATGTTCAACACTTTCTTAGGTGAGTACTTTTTGTGACCTTATATTGGCGTAGGTATAGCTTGTCTCACTTGTACTAGCCTCTTATTATGATGCCACATTATTCTTTCTTAACATCTTTTCATTTCATCTTTACTCACCTTTCATTATTTGTTCATCGTATAACATACATATGCTCTATTGGAATTTACAATTAGAGACATTGATTCTAGGTGTAGATACAACTTGTCTACTTGTACTAGCCTATCCTCATGTAGCCACTCTTTATTTTCATATTCATCGTTAAGCATAAATATACTCTCTTAGAAATTTCATTTAGTGACATCGATTTTCAGGCGTAGATGCAACTTGTCTCAGTTGCGCTAGCCTATAGTCATGTAGTAACTCTTTCTTTTCTTATTAACTATGAATTCATTCTTAACACTTTCTTTTGGAGTATGCTTGATATTTGACTCTACATCATTCTACACTCCCATAGGTGAGTACAATTGGTAATATTCTTCCTAGGCTTGGTTGAGACTTGCCTCACCACTCATCTTAGCCTCCTATCATATTGTCACTATTTTCACTAGCTTTAGCATGTTACTCTTCATAATTACTCACCCTATTACGTTAATGTTCATTCCGTCATATGCTAATGCACTTGGCCTTTTAGTGTGTTTCACACTCTTACCTACCCCCCATGGAGTCACATCATTTTATCACATACATCTTAGGTTCACTTACTTTTAAACGTACGCTGGATTAATGAATCCATACGTACAATCCATGGGGCTTCATTCATAATTCGTCTAAGTGACTCATACTTACCGAAGATTATGTGGTACAAGACCTATGTATGTTGTAGGTATGCCAAGGTCTCGAGTTTGATTCCTATGGGCAGCATTCATTAAATATTTATTCACGTAACGAATCCCTTGTGCAACACTTAGTCTCAAATTATTATTTTTATATATATTTTTCAGCTTGGAGACTTGAGTTCAAATACCAACACCTAAACTTCTTTTTCCTTCCTTTTTCCTTCCTCTCTTTTTCGATGGAGACCAAGAGGATGTGGGATCAATCCCCCACCACCTCGTTTTATTTTTCTTAAATTTTTCTCCAATCTTCCTCACCTATCCGAGATGTTGTGGGTTCGATTCCCACACCCCTCATTTTATTTTTCTTACATTTTTCTCCTATCTTCCTTGCCTATCCGAGAGGTTGTGGGTTCGATCCCCACACACCTCATTTTTTTAAAATTCTTTTCCTCTTTCATTCCTTCACTTGAGCATTTCACCATTTACCATCCCCCCTACCTCATTTTTTTTACTATTGAATTTTTAGTAGCTTGCATATGGTGAGGTATTGAGTTCAATCCCTAATGACCTCACATCTTGAATTTTTTTTTTTTAAAATTTCAGTATCTCACTTGTTGCTTAACCGAGACCAAATTTCTAGATTTTCTGTAAATTTTGTCACGTTTTTAGTTAATTTTTTAAAATTATTTGTACATAAGATTCTTCGGTAATTCTCTGGATATTTCGTACATTTTTATATGCATATTTTCCAAGTAATCTTATACAAAAAACACAACTCTTTTACATGCCATTGTCATGCTCCAAAAGATTCCCAAGAACACAGCTACACACACATTGCACACATTTTCATCATTACATAAATCTGAAAATACATACATGAATATAATCATCACGAAAACACATTATATTCCTAATTTATACAAGCAAACATACCCAACTTACAGAAATCGATGAGAGCTAGTGACAGGGACAAGCAAAGGGGAAGATTCCTCGTTTTCGGATAAGAATTTGACTGAAACTTTCGGGCCTCTTGGGTAAGGGACCAAAATGAAGAAAACCCATGCCAGTTATCGAGAAACACCCTCCAAATATTCTCGAATGGCAGCCAACTCCACGATACAAAAGCCTCACTACTAAACTTCAAGCACAACCCGTCAAGAACAATGTTTTTGCTTTTCGTTTTTAGTTCAGTTTTTCTTTTGAATTTTTGTGTGCAAGTTCTTCAAGTGATGAACTTTTATTTTTTTGTTATTTTTTTATGATAAATAACCTTAGAAGAGAGTGGAAAAGGCGTGAGAATGAGAGTGGACAGAGATGAGACTAAGTGTAGGATTTTAGTTGAAGACTTAGTCAAACTAGGACTCCTTTTTATTTATTAATTAAAAATTGATTTTTTAATGTCTTAGACGAAATGACTCATTATGTCCTTACTTAAATCATATAATTAATATATATTAATTATATTTAACATTGCTTCCACCAAGGATCGAACCTGGGTGAAGCTCAATCCGCCATAAGGGTCAAATTCGGGTCAACCCTACCCGAATTGTCCATTCTTCACATTAATTTATAAATTAATTAAATATGTAGGGTAATTACAATATTACGCTTATCCTAAAAAAGACCATTTTACCCCTAGACCGTCCAAACTATGATTACCCCTTTCAAGTCTAGTTAAGATTTATCCAGATGAATCTTAATATTCAGGTGCCCTACATGGCTGGTCGCAACCTTGCCTTGCTCAACTCACTCAACAAGTTGGTTGGATTGGTTGGTACATGGGTTCTGAGGTCTGGTTCCACGCTCATCAAGCCGTGTGAACCCAGTCAAATATAAGCATTCTAGGTACATTAAGGCATTATTTTTCATAGTTATTTTCTGTTGTTACATTGTCCCCCCCCCCCCCNCCCCCCCCTCTTAGGATCATTCGTCCCAGAATGATACTACTCTTTACTAGCAACAAGTATTTCATTTATAGAACATATGCATACCTAGGAAATTCAATACTCCTCATTGGTGAATATCAGATTCACATATTAACATGATGGTGCACATCCTTGAAACCTACTAGCATCTTCACATTAATAGTCTAAGGAACTCTTTCCTAAACTAGTCTCATCAAAGCATACAACATAAGTAAATATATAAGTCACACAAATCAGCAACCAACATTATGACTCAAACATATTAACTTCATACTTGTGTATAAAACCATACACACTGAAACACATGAAAGAATAATTAACGCTACGCACCCGAGACATCACCAGTAGTGTCTTCCCCTGAACCCATAGAATTGGGTGCGAAGAATCGTTGCCTCCTTGGAGCCTCTTCACTTCAACCATTCGGCAAAACTCTCTCCTTCACCTATTCATTACCTCTCCTATTAGGACAATCCTTCATCAAGTAACCCGGTTTGCCACAACTGTAACAAGCGTTAGAGCCCACCATACACTGTCCTCTATGGAGTTTGACACACTTCCTACAAGGTGGCCTCTCATGAGGTGTATCTACTTCATTGTTTCACTAAACTATGGGCTCGGAATCCCTATCATAGCGACCCATGAATGAACTTTACTTCCGAGTTCCTTCTTAAACCTGGGCTTATCCTTGATTTCAGTACTACAATTCACTGAAAAATTCTCCTAATCTTGACTTGACTTCTTCCCTGCCCTAGTGTTCTTCCTCTTCCTGCTTTCCTCCACTTGCTCGACATGGACCACAAGCCTGGAAAGGTCCATGCTTTCGTGCAGCATAAATGCCCTACATTCCTCCTCGAGATCATCAGCAATCCCTATCAAGAGTATACTCATCTCGTCTCTGCTGTTAGACACAAGAGAAGTGACATACCTGGAAAGTTTTATGAACTTCAGGGTGTAATCCCTGACTGACTTCGAGTCCTGCGTAAGGTTGATAAATTTCTCAACCTTAGCCTTCTTCATTTCTCTACGAAAGAACCGGTCCAGAAAAGTTGTCTTGAAAAGATCCCAAGTGATAGGTACTACTCCTAAGGCCCTACTATACTGCCACATCTTATACTAGGATTGAGCTACATCATTTAGCTAGTAGGATGCCAGCACAGCCTTCTCCACCTTAGTCAAACCGATTGCACACAGTCTCTTGTGGATCTCATCACACACTCTTGGGATCCTCCAAAGACTAAGATCTAGTGTAAACGAGAGGAATCATCCTCGTGAAGTCCCTTAACTATATAGCCATGGTGCTGGCAGGTGGGTTCTCTCTGGGAACACCTCATTGCTCCTCCCGAGCTGTCATAGCCTGAGCTTGTAAAGTGATGGCTTGGGACATCTGTGCCAGAGTTGTCCTCACTTTCCATCTGTCAATCCAACTGGGTTAACAGGCATCTCCATTCCAGCAGCAGGGGCCTTCGGTGGAATTTGGTTGCCCCCAGCAGGTGCTCCTCCTCTTCCCCGACCAAAGTTCCTCCTTGTGTTCATTTTCTGAAAGATTAGATTTGATGTTAGATACGCAAATCACACCAAGTAATCAAAAATTAGACAAGGCACGATAAGATTAGAAGAAGGAATTTTCCTAAGCATTATGCAGTCTCTAATTCATGATAGTGGTGCACTTCAATACAATAACTTATGAACTACTTAACGTTGTTGATATGAGCCTGATGTCTTGGATATTTAACCTAATGCTCTGATACATTGTTTTTCACGACCGGGGTCTAGGCCCTATCAAAAACCGACATTGTTGACCTCACAGAGGTTATAGACAAGCCTACTTACGTCATTATCACATTCGTTAGGTTAATTTCAGCGGAAATTTTGAAACTTTTTGTTTTGTTTGAAGTGTACATATACTTCATAGTTATAGCATGCATACGCGTATAAAGAAGTTCATTACTCATGTGTATCAACCATCTAATAAAGGATTATTCAATTTTGAAATAAATAGTTTTATAACATAAGTAACAATTTCCAAAAATTGCACCATTACATAAGTTTGAACAAAATAAGAAAGAAATACTAGTGGAACATACTCCACTATAGAAAGACCATTACTAAGCTCAAATTTTACGGCAAGTATCCTCGAATGCATGAGGACCTACAAAGTCAGGATTGAAATCTCTGATATCCAAACAGGTGCAATGAATTTCTTGAACACCCTCCTGAATCTGCACCAAAAATAGTATAATGTATGGGATAGTACACATTTTTACTAAGTATGGGTTTGGAATTTCCAAATAAGACTAGGAAATTCATTCTATTAGAGTAACATGCATCATTCTTTTAATAGTTCACCCAACACATAACATATTTCATATAGCACATACATATATCACATATCATTTGTTTATATACCATGAGACCTTGGAATCACGGATTTAACATTAGGACATTCCCAATGAGGGCCCAACATATGGGACCTCAACTTGGGAGCATTCTTTAGCAAACATAGAGTCTACTTATTTCATTCATACGTACGCCAAATTATTCCTTTCATTCATTCGTAGGCTGATATAAACACCAACAATACCTAGGGTGAAGTTTAAGACTATCATCGGGACCATGAAGTGCAATGACCAACCTGAATCTGGTTTCACCTCCTAATTGTCTTGCACATACATCTTCAGTATCATTCATTTTATTATCTTTAATACTTTGAGTAAGTTTAGCTTTAACCTACATAGATCATGTGAGTATCATGAAATCCGGTGTCTTCCCCACACCGAAAAGAGGTGGAGTCACTGGCCAAGGTGAAACAGAAACATCCCTAGCTCGCTTAGGTTGAAAACCACTGATTGTTCCCTATGTTGGCAGCATAGTTCAAATATTGGATATTTAGGTAGACCCACACCCACCTTGGTGGATAGTCTCATCTCATGAGTTTTACGTAAAACTCCTTCCTTCCCGAAAAAAGGCATCAACACTCATAGCTAGCCTATCAGCGCTACCTTTAAAGTGCCTATTTACATTCAACTCATACATAATCAAAATTTGCTTCTAGAATGAGGTAGTCATAGCTCATTAGATGATTTATCATCTCTTCTTTATGTATTAAGTGTTAATTGTCCTTACACTTACATATAGAGTGTTACTGACACTTGTCTCTTAATGTTCAACACTCTCTTACGTGAGTACTTTTGGTGACCTTATATTGGCGTAGGTATAACTTGTCTCACCTGTACTAGCCTCTTATTGTGATGCCACCCTGTTATTTCTTAACATCTTTTAATATCATCTTTACTCACCTTTCATTATTTGTTCATCGTATAACATACATATACTCTCTCGGAATTTACATGGAGGGACATTGATTCAAGGCATAGATACATCTTGGGTCACTTGTACTAGCCTATCCTCATGTAGTCACTCTTTCTTTGATTATTCGTCGTTTAGCATAGATATACTCTCTTAGAAATTTCATTTAGTGACATTGATTATTAGGCGTAGATGCAACTTGTCTCAGTTGCACTAGCCTATAGTCATGTAGTCACTCTTTCTTTGCTTATTAACTATGAATTCATTCTTAACACTTTCTTTTGGAGTATGCTTGAGATTTGACTCTACATCATTCTACACTCCCATAAGTGAGTAAAATTGGTAATATTTTTCCTAGGCTTGGTTGAGACTTGCCTCACACTCATCTTAGCCTCTTATCATGTTGTCACTATTTTCATTAGCTTTAGCATAATAGCTCTTCATAATTACTCACCCCATTACGTGAATGTTCATTCCGTCATATGCGAATGCACTTGGCCTTTTAGTGTGTTTCACACACTTACCTACCCCCCCTAGAGTCACATAATTTTATCACATACATCTTAGGTTCACTTACTTTTAAACATACGTTGGATTTATGAATCCATACGTACTAGCCTTGGGGCTTCATTCATAATTCGTCTAAGTGACTCATACTTACCCTGGATTATGTGGTACAAGACCTATGCATCTTGTAGGTATGCCAAGGTCTCGAGTTCGATTCCTATGGTGGCATTCATTAAATATTTATTCACGTAAGACTTATGTATCAATATGGAATTGGGTGAGAGAAACCGGTTTCGAATCCCTTGAGCAAGACTTAGTCTCATATTAAATTTTTTATTTATAATTTCAGCTTGGAGACTTGAGGACAAATCTCAACACCTACACTTCTATTTCCTATCTTTTTCCTTCCTCTCTTTTTCGATGGAGACCAAGAGGATGTGCGATCAATCCCCCACCACCTCGTTTTATTTTTCTTAAATTTTTTTCCTATCTTACTCACCTATGTCAGAGGTTGTGGGTTCGATTCCCACACCCCTCATTTTATTTTTCTTTCATTTTTTTCCTGTCTTCCTCACCTATCCAAGAGGTTGTGGGTTCTATCCCCACACACCTCATTTTTTTAAATTCTTTTCCTCTTTCATTCCTTCACTTGAGCATTACACTATTTCCAATCCCCCTTACCTCATTTTTTTATTATTGAATTTTTAATAGCTTGTATATGATGAGTATTGGGTTCAATCCCTAATGACATCACATCTTAAAAAAAAATAAAAAATTTCAGCATCTCACTTGTTGCTAACCGAGACCAATTTTAAAGATTTTACGTAAATTTTGTCACGTTTTTAGTCCATTTTTTAAAATCATTTATACATTAGATTCTTCGGTAATTCTCTGGATATATCGTACATTTTTGTATGCATATTTTCCAAGTAATCTTATACAAAAAACACAACGCTTTTACATGCCATTTTTCATGCTCCAAAACATGCCCAAGAACACGGTTACACACAAGTTGCACACATTTTCATCATTACATAAATCCGAAAATACATACATGAACATAATCATCACGAAAACACATTATATCCCTAATTTCTACCAGCAAACATACCCAACTTACAACATTCGATGAGAGCTAGTGATAGGGACATGCAAAGGGGAAGATTCCTAGTTTTCAGATTAGAATTTGACTGAAACATTGGGGTCTCTTGGAAAAGGGACCAAAAGGAAGAAAACTCATACCTTTTATCGAAAAACACCCTCCAAATATTCTCCAATGGCAGCCAACTCCATGATACAAAAGCCTCACCACCAAACTTCAAGCACAACCCGTCAAGAACAATGTTTTTGCTTTTCGTTTTTAGTTTAGTTTTTCTTTTGAATTTTGTGTGCAAGTTATTGAAGTGATGAACTTTGATTTTTTTGTTCTTTTTTCTGATAAATAACGTGAGAAGAGAGTAGAAAAGGCGTGAGAATGAGAGTGGAGAGAGATGAGACTAAGTGTATGATTTTAGTTGAAGACTTAGTCAAACTAGGACTCCTTTTTATTCATTAATTAAAAACCTAATTTTTTTTATGTTTTAGGTGAAATGACTCATCACGTCCTTACTTAAATCAGATAATTAATGTATATTAATTAGATTTATCATTGCTTCGACCAAGGATCAAACCCGGGTGGAGTGGAATTCGCAATAAGGTTCAAATTCGGGTCAACCAAACCCGAATTGTCCATTCTTCACATTAATTAATTAATTAATTAAATATGTAGGGTAATTACAATATTACCCTTATCATATAAAAGACCATTTTACCCCTCGACCGTCCAAATTGTGATTACCCCTTTCAAGTCTAGTTAAGATTCATCCAGATGAATCATAATATTCAGGTTCCCTACATGGCTAGTCGCAACCTTGCCTAGCTCAACCCACACACCAAGTTGGTTGGATTGGTTGGTACATGGGTTCTGAGGTCTGGTTCCACGCGCATCAAGCCGTGTGAACCCGGTCTTATATAAGCATTCTAGATACATTTAGGCATTGTTTTTCAAAGTTATTTTCAGTTGCTACATTCCCCCCCCCCCCCNAGGAACATTCGTACCGGAATGACATTACTCTTTACTAGCAACAAGTAAGTCATTTATAGAACATATGCATACCTAGGAAATTCAATACTCCTCATTGGTGAATATCAGATTCACATATTAACATGATGGTGCACATCCTTGAAACCTACTAGCATCTTCACATTAATAGACTAAGGAACTCTTTCCTAAACTAGTCTCATCAAAGCATACAACATAAGTAAATATATAAGTCACACAAATCAGCAACCAACATGAAGACTCAAACATATTAACTTCATACTACTGTATAAAACCATACACACTCAACCACTTGAAATACTAATTAAGGCTACGCACCCGAGACATCACCATGAGTGTCTTCCACTGAACCCCTAGACTTGGGTGCGAAGAATCGTTGCCTCCTTGGAGCCTCTTCACTTGGACCATTCGGCTAAACTCTCTCCCTCCTTCCCCTTTTCTTTACCTCTCCTATTCGGACAATCCTTCATCATATGACCTGGTTTTCCACAATTGTAACAAGCTTTAGATCCCACCGTACACTCTCCTTTATGTAGTTTGCCACACTTCCTACTAGGTGGCCTCTCTTGAGCTGTATATACTTCATTGTTTCTCTAAACTCTTGGCTCGGAATCCCTATCATAGCGAACTTTTCATGAACTTACTTCTGAGTCCCTTCTTAAACCTGGTCCTATCCTTGATTTTAGTATTAAAATCCTTGAAAAATTCTCCTAAGCTTAACTTGACTTGTTCCCTGACCTAGTGTGCTTCCTCTTCCTGCTTTGCTCCACGTGCTGGACATGGACCATAAGCCTGTAAAGGTCCATGCTGTCGTGCAGCATAGCTTCCCTATACTCTTCTTCGAGATCGTCAGCAATCCTTGTCAAGAGTGTACATATCTCGTCTCTGCTGTTAGACACAAGAGAAGTGGCATACCTGGAAAGTTTCATGAACTCCAGGGTGTAATCCCTGACTGACATCAAGGTTGATGAATTCCTCAACCTTAGCCTCCTTCATTTCTCTTCGAAAGAACTGCTCCAGCAAAGTTGTCTTGAAAAGATCCCAAGTGATACAACCTCCTCCTAAGGCCCTGCTCTCCTGCCACATCTTATATAAGGATTGAGCTACATCCTTTACCTAGTAGGATGCCAGCTCAGCCTTCTCCACCTTAGTCAAACCGAATGCACACAGTCTCTTGTGGATCTCATATTTACACACCCTCTTGGGGATCCTCCAAAGTGTAGGATCTAGTGTAAACCGGAGGAATCATCCTCGTGAAGTCCCATAACCATCTATCCATGGTGCTGGCAGGTGGCTTCTCTTTGTGAACACCTCGTTGCTCCGCCGGGGCTGTCAGAGCTTGAACTTTTAAAAAGATAGCTTGGGCCATTTGTGCGAGGGTTGTCCTCAGTTTTTCGTATTTCAATCCAACTGGGTTAGCAGGCATCTCCATTCCAGCAGCTGGGGCCTGGAGTGGAATTTTGTTGCCCCCAACTGCTGCTCCTCCTCTTCCCCGACCAAATTTCCTCCTTGTGTTCATTTTCTGAAAGATAACAATGGATGTTAGATACGCTCATAACACCAAGTAATCATACATTAGAGAAGGCACGATAAGATCAGAAGAAGCATATTTTCCTAAGCATTATACAATATCTAATTCATGAGTATCTAATTCATGATAGTGGTTCACTTCAATACCATAACTTAGAAACTACTTAACGTTGTTGATATGAGCCTGATGTCTTGGACATTCAACCTAATGCTCTAATACAAATTTTCCACGAAAGGGGTCTAGACCATAGCCAAACCCGGCATCGTTGACCTCACAGAGGTCATAGACAAGCCTACTTACATTATTATCACATTCGTTCCGTTAATTTTAGTGGAAATTTTGAAACTTTTTGTTTTATTTGAAGTGTACATAGAATTCATAGTTATAGCATGCATACACATATAAATAAGTTCATTACTCATATGTATCAACCATCTAATAAAGGATTATTCAATCTTTAAATAAATAGTCTTATAACATAAGTAGCAATTGCCAAAAATTTCATCGTTACATAAGTCTAAACAAAATAAGAAAGAAATACTAGTGGAACATACTCCACTAGCCTAAGACCATTACTAAGCTCGAAATATAACTGCAGGCATCCTCGAATGCATGAGGATCTTCAATATCCGGATGAAAATCTTTGATATCCGAAAAACTGCAATGAATGTCTTGAACACCCTCCTGAACCTGTACCTAAAATGGTATAATGTATGGGATTAGTACACACTTGTACTAAATATGAGTGTATTCAAGTACACACCAAGGACATTCATGATTAAGTTATGCATAGCCAAGTCAGTTGGAATTGCCAAATCAGACTAGGAAAGTCATGCTATGAGAGTAACATGCATCATTCTTTTAATATTTCACCCGGCACATAACATATTTCATATAGCACATACATATATCACATATCACTCATTTCTATACCATGAGACCTTTGAATCACGGATTTAACATTAGGACTTCCCCAATGAGGGCTCAACATATGGGACCTCAATTTTGGAGCCTTCTTTAGCAAACACAGAGTCTACTTCTTTCATGCATACAGACGTCACATTATTCATTTCATTCATTTGTAGTCTGAAATAAACACCAACTATACCTAGGGTGAACTTTAAAACTATGGGCAAAATTCATTAAATATTTCTTCACGTAAGACTTATGTATCAATACTGAATTAGGACAGGTAACCCGGTTTTGAATCCATTGAGCAACACTAAGTCTCACATTAAATTTTTGATTTGTATTTTTCAGCTTGGAGACTTGAGGTCGAATCCCAACACCTACACTTCTTTTTCTTTTGTTTTTGCTTCCTCTCTTTTTCGATGGAGACCAAGAAGATGTGGGATCAATCCCCCACCAACTCGTTTTATTTCTCTTAAATTTTTCTTCTATATTCCTCACCTATCCGAGAGGATGTGGGTACGGTTCCCACACCTCTCATTTTATTTTTCTTTCATTTTTCTCCTATCTTTCTCACCTATCCGAGAGGTTGTGGGTTCGATCCCCTCACACCTCAATTTTTTTAATTTTTTATTATTGGATTTTTATTAGCTTGCATATGGTGAGGTCTTGGTTCAATTCCTAATGACCTCACATCTTAATTTTTTTACAAAAAATTTCAGCATCTCACTTGTTGCTTAGTCGTTTCCTGGAAATTTGGTCACATTTTCAAAATAATTTGTACATTAGATTCTTCGGTAATTCTCTGGATATTTCGTACATTTTTATATGCATATTTTCCAAGTAATCTTCTACAAAAAACACAACTCTTTTACATGCCATTGTCATGCTCCAAAAGATTCCCAAGAACTCGGCTACACACACATTGCACACATTTAGATCATTACATAAATCCGAAAACACATACATGAACATAATCATCACAAAAACACATTATATCCCTAATTTCTACCAGCAAACATACCCAACTTACAGCAATCGATGAGAGCTAGTGACAGGGACATGCAAAGGGGAAGATTCCTAGTTTTCGGATTAGAATTTGACTTAAACTTAGGGGTCTCTTTGTTAAGGGACAAAAAGGAAGAAAACCCATTCCTTTTATCATACAACAACCTTCAAATATTTGCCAACGGCAGCAAACTCAACGATACAAAATCCTCACCACCAAACTTCAAGCACAACCCGTCAAGAACAATGTTTTTGCTTGTCTTATTTAGTTCAATTTTTCTTTTGATTTTTCGTGTGCAAGTTGTTCAAGTGATGATCTTTGATTTTTTGTTCTTTTTGCTGATAAATAACGTGAGAAGAGAGTGGAGAATGTCGTGAGAATGAGAGTGGAGAGAGATGAGAGTAAGTGTAGGAGTTTTAGTTGAAGACTTAGTCAAACTAGGACTCCTTTTTATTTATTACTTAAAATCTGATTTTTTTATGGTTTAGGTTAAATGACTCATCATGTCCTTACTCAAATCAGATAATTAATATAAATTAATTAGATTTAACATTGCTTCCACCAAGGATCGAACCCTTGTGGAGCTCAATTCACGAAAAGGGTCAAATTTGGGTCAACCCTACTAAAATTTTCAATTCTTCACATTGATTATTAATTAATTAAATATGTAGGGTAATTACAACATTACCCTTAGCCTAGAAAATACCATTTTACCCCTACACTCTCCAAGCCTAAGAATACCCCTTTCAAGTCCGGTTAAGACTCATCCTGGAGAATGTTAATATTCGGGTGGCCTACATGGCTGGTCCCAACCTTACTTAGCTCAACTAACTCACCAAGTTGGTTTTCTCGGATGGAACTTGGGTTCTGAGGTCTGGTTCCACGCGCATCAAGCCGTGTGAACCCGGTCTAATCTAGGAATTCTATGTACGTTTAGGTATTCATTCGCATAGTTATTTTTGGGTTGTTACATGAATAATGGGTCCACCTACGGTTCATAGGTCCCTTTCCATGTTCCAATACTTACTACGTTTATTATATACTTGAACTTAATTCTCTGATCTATAATTGAAATAAGCAAAGGTTTAGCCATGGGTCGACATTTGGCCCTTCGTCTTCTTTGTAGTTCCACTCTTTGTAAGTTTTTTTAGATCTTCCACCTATGATGCATCACCTACGGCCTGTGCTCTGGACCCTGTTCGCTATGGCACTCGATGAATGAGTGTGGTATATAACTTCGAGACCAGAGCCTATGACTACCCATCCACGGCTAGTCAATGGACCTACGTTGTGTGGTTAGATCTATTGGTGCCTACTTCTGCACCTTTTTAGCTATCATCTCCATCAACCGCATCCAAGCTTATTTTATGCAATAAAATTAAAAAAATCGACCAATACACAGACTAACTCAAAGTGAAATATTTAAAAAATTCTATAAGCTCACGGTTTATCAATTTACTACAGTACGTACATAAGACTCGTACTTCTCTATTTCAACCAATTTTTTATTGTTGTCCTTCTTATTTTATGTTTCAAACTTCAGGAGTGGAATAATGTCTCCCCCTAGAGAACATTCATCTTTTAATGAAACTCAATATAGCATGAATACAGTATGAGAGAAACTAAAAATCCAATATTATAAATTTTTTGTCAAAATGCATATAAATAAGGGAGAATCACCCCAACCTAAAACATAGCGTAAAAAACCATGTTTTTATGAATATGCATACATATGGAAACATGAGAATGACTAAAGTGCATGAATTTGAAATAATTAACCATGAGGAGCTAATACCTCAATCTAGAGTCACAGTGGTGGGAAAGAGATTAGGATATTATAACATCTTAATATACTTCTTAATATTAAATACAAATGGTCGTATGCATTTTATTTACCCAAAATGAGTTTGGTCAATCCCATAGAAAATATGATAGAATATTGTCAATAACAAATACTCAACTGGTAGTCGTTATTTAAAAGGGGGAATTTAAATTAAAATAAAAATTAAACAAATAACAATATCCTGAATCTAAATATTTATTTGATTTAGATTTTTATAAATAACTATGAACCGGTTCCTCTTGATTTCATTATACAACAATAATATTGCACTTGTCGTTTAATTCAAGCATGCAAATTTTGTAAGTTAAGTATTTCCTAAGTGATCTGTCATATAATAAAGGAATTCAGCAATGCAACTTGGTCGGTGTATTTTATAAGCTCAAATTACACCTCCCTAAAGACGCATAACTTACCTTTATCAAGTAAAGAAATCAACTAGTAGGTTGGGGTCTATACTGTCACGACCAAGGAGCACCCCCTACACTTAACCATCGTTTTCTTACTTGAAGAGGCCTTATACTAGCCATTAGCAAATATTATGGAATATCATAGGTAGAGAAAATGCGAAAAATTTAAAACTTTTACATATGAAGTATACTTAAACTTCTCACTTATCATATATGAATTTTACATAGAATCCTCGCTTATGAAGTTTACACGGACTTTTCTTTTAGCACATAGGAAACATCATCAATATCATCTAATGTAGTCTGATATATAACCATCTTAAGAGAATTATAAAGGTTTGGGAATAGCCCTTACACTAGTAAAATATGCCACATATTGGCTTACAACAATAGTCTCAAAGATAAGGAAAGAACACGTGTCTTTAGACATAAGAAATACTACTAAGATAGAAAAGTGGCACCATCCTCGAACAATGAGGACTCACCATAAACTTGGGAAAAACTTCAAGTCTTCTTCCAAATGGCCTCAAAGCACCTCAAAGGCCCGAAACTACATATTTGTAGAAATATAATGAATATGGGTTAATACAACAACTTGTACAAAACATATGCACATAAAACCTTTGAACACATGCATAAAATAGAGCATTTCTTTGAAACATGCTAAGTCAATTGGAAAACCTTTATGCACATACAAAAGCGTATACAAGTCAACAATCATAACAACCTTAAGACGTGTTCATATCAATAAGGACATTATCATTATAAATTCAAATCAACATATCATGTCAAGAGTTCATATCATCAAAGCATACAAGAACCATACCAACAATCACATACTAAGACTACAAGTGAAATGCTCATGTGAAGCCCCATAACCCCACACATGCAAGTAAACTAGAAAAGAGATTATAAGTGATGTCTTGCCTCGTATAGGGTAACATCATGAATAGTCATTAACATATATAGGAACTTAGACTAATAGTATGTTCATCGAATGGAATCAACATCATATAAGAGCAACATCATATGGGACCAACATTATACATTTCATTATGACATAAGTACATAAGAACATAAGAACAACCTCCTAGAACTCCCCTCAAGGCTAACTAGTTCAATGTATAGGCAAAGACTCATTCCCTTACCCAAACTGAGTACAACCCCTTAAGTCACCCTAATTACATCCATCTTTATTACTTCCATACATTCATTTTACTTTCGGAACATTCGCCTTAACTGATATTAAACCATGTGAGCTAAACAAGGAATCTGATGTATTGAAATCCTACACTGAAACAAGGTGATCTACTTGCCAAGGTAGAAACAAAATCTGAACATACCATTCTATGTGGATCCACTAGCTAGTATTCCTGTAAGGGCAACATAGTTAAGGAACTAGGAGATTAGCTAGAAACTCATGTATGCACATTTGCATGGTAGTGTCAATCTCATGAGAACATTAGTCAACCTACATTCCCTCTTGGGAAAGGACACCTCACATATATAGTTTGCTCGTTGGTAAGCTAAAGTCCCTTTCAATTTTTAATATAGGTGATAGGAGACTAACACCTTGAATAATCATGATCATAACTCTTAAGGTTTAGAATGAGAACTTCCATTCATCACAACCTATAAATAGTGATATCAACACATCATATTCACCATTATAAGGTACAAAAGAGAACCACCTTCAATTTTGCATCATCATACCCTTACCATGATCTCACATTTAACATATTCATAACATGCCATCATAATCATCATATGGTCATCCCATTCTAGTCACACAATCATACTCCAATTGAACATCATCATCTAGAATAGACCATCATTGTTGAAATAGACATATCATAATCTCAAAGGTCTTACCAATGTCTTCCAAGAATCCCCTTCATGATCATACTCTCAGTTCATCACCATTGCCCAATAATTCAATCACCATCATCATAATATATTGAATTTTTCACATCCCGAGAGCACACTCAAGAAGATATGGAACTCTCGGAGTGAAACCGGCGTACATGACTTCTCAGAGGTCTTGTACAAAGCCCTTCCTTATTGTTCATCGCATATAAACATATGAAAAATACTGCGGAATTAAAACTTTTCACAAAAATATATAAGTCTTGAAAAATATCTTTCATATAAATCTCATAGGGATACTAAGTATCATTTCACAAATCTTAGACAAAAGAATACTTGGGACACGGCCCATACAATACGAATATAGAAATTCATATTCTATTAAAATACTCCTGTCACATCCAGGGTGCACCCCCTAGAATTAACATGGTGTACTTGACATCTCGGAGGTCTTATACAATCCCATAGTTATCATTCATCACGTTGACATAGTAAATTTAGCAGAAAAATAAAACTTTTTCAGAGCACATCATATGCTAGAAACTTTACTTTTTATATATGTAAAAACAAAAGTCGTAATACATATTTAGACCCTAAGTCTCTTTTCCATCTTAGACGTAACAACTTTTGAGTATATTAGGGAGACGACTCATAAGACATAAACATAAGTACAATATTTAAGACTCTACAGTAAACCATAACATAGTAAATCGTTGGGCTTAAGGATTTCTTTCCTTGATCTTGGGAGTCACATATCAAGCTCTCCAACATTCAATACATCCTTTAAGCATCCATAACCTACACTTTGTATAAAAAGTAGAGAAGAATGAGATTAGTACAAGAATGCACTAAGTATGGCAATCATGCAAAAACATGCAATTAAAAGGAACATTTTCTTGAAATCATACTTCATGAGTTTTTGAGTAAATATTCATAAAACCCCTATTCAATACCATTTACATAATTCACATGGTTCATATAAACATATTCGAAGGTCAAACATCACATAAGATCACATATAGAATTTATTGCATTTTAAGGCATATTATTATAAGCTACATCAAGTCATACACATATTTATCTTTTTGCATATACATCCTTATTAGACCTTGTTCATGACCCTAATCTTAGTCTACTAGTGCAATGCACATGTGAAGCCCCATAACCCCACACATCCTTAGTAAACCTTTCATGAGACCACAAACCTTAACATTCAATTCATACGTCAACAAGTAAGTGAAGGCAACTTCATTCATGTTAATACAATACTTTCATCATATAGTCATTTAGACCAATATAGTGCATATAAGGATAAGATCACATCATATAGATTCATACCATGCACATCTACATAACAAGTAAACCAATAGAACAATTGTCATGCATATGGACATAAACATAAACATACATATTAGGTCATCTTCCAAGGAATTCCTAAGGAGCTATTTTTGCAATTTGTAGGTGGGTTCATTACTTCCACCTATACTAAGTAACATACCTTAAGTCATCATAGTTAGGATCCAATTCATTTACTTTCATTGTGCATTTTACTTTAGGCAAACTATAGTCTTAACCGACACTAAGACCATGGGTGCTAAATACGGAATTTGGTGTTGTAGAGCCTTACACCAATGGAAGGTGTTCTTACCTAGCCAACATAGAAAATTAACACATTCTAGCGTACAAAGTGATATCATATTGCCAGATCCTATTTTGCTAGCATAGTTATTGTACTTGGAGGTACATGTGAAAACCCTCTATATGCCAAGATTAAGCATCGTAGTTATTCACTTATGAAACCCTATTTATGCCTATTGGGGCATTGTGTTTATCCACCTCATGAGATTTACGGTAGACCTACCTTCCTATCTTGGGAAGGGACACACACTCATATTCAAGTTCACTTGGTGCTAAGCTAAGTTCCATTTATTGAAAACCTTCATTAACATTACTTTATAAAGTGTAGTCTTAGGATATTCACTCCCTATATGCTTAGCTCATAGGTTAAAGATGAGAAGTCCTTTCATCAACCCATATGATGTGAGAAAATCCTTTCACACGGACATAGCATATGTATTAGCACTTATCTAGTTTAAGATATACTTGAGCACACCTTTTAAGGTTCCACTATTGACTAGATCATCATTCATGTGTGTGTGTATACATATATGTGAGCAAACCTTGCACATAACATCTTAAGTCACACATATCCATTCATTCATATTCATACATATAGAAACCAAAAGTAGAACTATCCTATCAAGGTACACATGTGCAATGCATAGGCAAACTCTCATACCCTTGCCCATAGTAGTAACCTATCAAGTCATCCTACTATGGAAACATATATCATACTTTCATAAACATCCTCTTAACATGCATAGTAGTAGACACTAGTGAATATGGGAACTACCTTTCATTTAGATACCATGACCTATATTACTTGTAACATGAATGTAAGTCAGTGTGTGTGTACATTGGTCAACATGATCACATAATGAGTGTCAAGAACATATTGAGGCATCCATCTTCTTAGACTGTAATATTATTTCAAGCATAAACCACACAACACACAATAGCATAGGAGACAAGTCAACTTCATATGACACTTAAGACTCCTAACTTGTGCAATTCAGGCATTCTCATAGGGGTACATACGTAAGGAATCATTGACCATTTTCAATCATCAATGGAAGCACCTATACATTAGTCTAATATAGATATACAAATGCTTATACCATAGTCATGCAAACTAAATCACAACTAGTTTAGAAAAGTAGGCATAATCTTCTCATAGTATCATCATAAGCACATGCTAATATATTCATCAACTTTTGCCTTCAAGGACATGGTCAAAACACATATAGATATACAATAAAATAAAGACCGGCACCATAAGTGACCATACAACACAATGCCATACAAGGCTTCATGAACGTTACTATAAAGAAATAGAGAAATAGAAGAGTAGAGGAGTTCTTACCAATCTTTTAGCCTTTTGGTCATCATTGACCATTCATACTCTTTTATCCATAAATCAAGTATATGTCAGTATCTTAAGGTACCATATTCATACATGAAGTTAAGCATAAGCTACTACAAGGTCATGTCACAACTAGTACAATACATTAACATACTAGAGGTTAGAAGGCCCTAGACCATCAACCAGTTCCTTTTAAAATGAGAAATGCTCAACTTTTAACCAAGACATGCTCATGATTCCTTCCTAGTGAAGTCCAAATTGTATGTTACACCAAGTACATCACAAAAAATAGAAAGTAATTTAACAAAAAATCAATCTCTAACATAGTACTCAACTTCACAGTAAGCATCCTTTGGGAAAAACAATACAAATTATAGACACACACATGAATACTTAGCTAAACATGCTTTCACTTTTCAAAAATGAACCCATAATCATGATTCCCAAACCATACAAGTCACATAATTTAAAGAGACTCTACACTTTTCATTTTAAAAAGACTCAACTTTCCATTATAAGGCAAAACATTTCACCTATCAAGTGACTAATAACATGTTTCTTATCTAATCTCATGGAGTCAAATGCACAACTAGCATATCAAGATGTAGTTTAACATAAGAAAACATGGATTTTATCAAATTTTCTTTCATGCACTTTGGAATCTTTAAAATATCTTTAAGGTTATGTCAATCAATACATACCAAACATATAAAATTCATGAAATTTATACTTTATGCAAGACTTTATTCACGAACAAGCTTACTAAGAATTCATTAGATTCAAGTTCAAGTAAGAATAGAAGGACAAGGTAGAATAATATCTACAACCTTACTACTCCATCACCATCCCCCACTTAGGATATACCTAATATAAGAGCAACTTAACCCAGCCTTAAGAGGATCTTAATTAAACAACCTTCATTTTCATCACTTAAAAGTGATTACAACTTTAGAAGGATTTACAGTAAGTTAACATAGGAACACCAAGGTATTCTAAACTTCATATCCTAGTCAATTTATCCCCCATTTATCAAGTTAGGTCATACTATTTAACCAGATAAGGTTTTCATAGAATACAATCAACACCAAGGTCAGACATCATTAGGGGAAACAATATCGGAGACTTAGTCTTAAGGACTCTTTTTTTTCTTTTAATATTAATGTAAGGTAACTTCTAGGTTAATCAAACCCACATCATCACCCTAAATAGATAAGAGCACTACCCTCAATTCTAGGGAAACATCAATTCCACAACATCAAGGGACACACAACACAATAAAAAGTTAGAAACAAATATTTGACTCATCATGCAATAAGACTCTCATTTTTCATTCCATTTAGAAAATATATTTTTTTACATTCATTATCATGTTCATATGCATCAATTCTATTCACATTTCAGAAACTTCAAATCAAAGAACAATTTAGTTGATTTCCCAAAAATCTCATAGTAAACTGCCTATCATTACATTGAACATGCTTCCATGTTCCAAAAATGAACCATTTAGGCAATTTATGGGAAAAGCATGACAATATAAGATAAAATACATTACCAAGACAAGCATGCCATCATCTCATCTAGGATCAGTGTTTATACAAAAGACTCCATCCATACTAGGTAACTTATCAAGGACCATATGTATACAAAAGCAAATATTGAACACTTTTAAGGACATATTATTAGGGTAGAATTCTTCCATAGGTAGTCACTACGCGTTTCAAGTTCAAATCATATCATATGGCTACCATTATTCTAAACCATGTAGTAACACATTATACGAAAATAAACTCATGTCAACCATAGTAACTTCTATCATGCTTTAACTATATCATGACATACCTTTCTCAATCTAACACGCCATTTCACATAAATTTTCATATATAGCCATAATTGGCATCATTAACACATGCTAAAATTCACCTTCACACATACTCATTCAAACCATAAAACAAGATAAGTACCTAACTCACCTTTTCTCCCTCAAGCATAGAGAACAATAACATCCAAGCAATAACATCTAAAAAAGACCACCGGACAAGAAAACATAAGAGTGAGATCTTATACAGTTAAGTATATGGCACAAAATTAGAATAATGAAGAAGGGAAACTCTATAGTCCTATAGCCTCTCGTACCATTTGATGTGTAGCGACTCACCACCAATGATACAAGACTCTACTAGATGTGGCAATATGAGACTTCTTGGAACCCAAACCACTTTTAGAAACCTCATGTTGTGATAGCACATTTGTCACATTCGGGGAACACCCCCTAGAAGTAACATGGCGTACTTGACATCTCGGAGGTCTTATACAAGCCCATAGTTATCACTCATCGCAATGACAAAGTAAATTTGGTGGAAAATTTGAAACTTTTCATAGCTCATAATATGCTAGAAACTTTACTTCTTATATATGTAGAAAGATAAGTCGTAATACATATTTAGACCCTAAGTCTCTTTTCCATCTTAGAATTAAAAACTTTGGAGTACATTAGGCACACGACCCTTAAAACATAAACATAAGTACAATATTTATGACTTTACAGTAAACTATAACATAGGAAATCCTTGGACTTAAGGATTCCTTTCCTTGAGCTTGGGAATCACATATCACACTCATCAACATTGAAGATATCATTTAAGCATCCATAACCTACACTTTGTGTAAAAAGTAGAGAAGAATGGAATTAGTACAAAAATGCACCAAGTATGGAAACCTTTCAAAAACATGCATTTAAAAGGGATATTTTCTTGAAATAATACTTCATGCATTTTTGAGTAAATTTTCTTATAACCTTTCTTCAATAACATTCCCATCATTTACATATTTCACTTAAAAATACTCAAAGGACAAACATAACATAAGATCACATATATAATTTATTGCATTTTAAAGGCACATTACCGTAAGCTACATCAAGTCATGCAAATATTTACTTCTTCGCATATACATCTTAGTGCAATGCACATGTGAAGCCCCATAACCCCACACATGCTTAGTAAACCTTTAATGGGACAAGAAACCTTAACATTCAATTCACACATTAACAAGTAAGTGAAGGCAACTTTATTCATGGTAATACAAGACCTCCATCATATAGTCATTTAGACCAACATAGTGCATATAAGGATAAGATCACATCATATAGATTCATACCATGCACATCTTCATAAAAAGTAGACCAATACTACAATTCTCATTCATATGGACATAAACATAAACATACATATTAGGTCACCTTCCTAGGACTACCTAAGGAGCTATTTGTGCAATGTCGAGATGAGTTCATTACTTCCACCTATACTAAGTAAATACCTTAAGTCATCCTTGTTAGGATCCTATTCGTTTACTTCCATTGTAAATTTTACTTTAGGGAAACTATAGCCTTAACCACACTAAGAGCATGTGTTCTAAACATGGAATTTGGTGTTGTAGAGCCTCACACCAATGGAAGGTGTTCTTACCTAGCCAAGGTAGATCATTAAAACATGCTAGCATACTAAGTGATATCAGTTTGCTAGATCCTATGTGGCAAGCATAGTTATGGAACTTGGAGGTACATAGGAAAACACTCTTTATGCCAAGATCAGGCATTATAGTTATTCACTTATGGAAACCCTATTTATACCTATTGAGGAATTGTGGTTATCCACCTCATGAGATTTATGGTAGACCTACCTTCCCACCTTAGGAAGGAACACACACTCATGTTTAAGTTCACTTGGTCCTAAGATAAGTTCCCTTTATTGAAAACCTTCATTAATATTACTTTATAAAATGTAGGCTTAGGAGATTCACTCCCCATATACTTAGCTCATAGGTTACAGATGAGAAGTCCTTTCATCAACCTATATCTTGTGAGAAAATCTTTTCACATGGACATAGCATATGTATTACCGCTTATCTAGTTTAGGATACACTTGAGCACATCTTTCAAGGCTCCTTATTGATTAGATCATCATTCATGTGTGTTTTTGTACATGCATGTGAGCAAACCTTTCGCATAACACCTTAAGTCACACATATCCATACATTCATATCCATACATATAGAAACCAAAACTAGCACTATCCTATCAAGGTACACATGTTCAATGCATAGGCAAAAACCCATACCCTTGCCCATAATAGTACACCTATCAGGTCATCCTAGATAAGGAAAAATACATAATACTTTCACAAACATCATCTTTACATTCATAGTAGTAGACACTAGTAAATATGAGAACTACCTTTCATTTAGACACCTTGACCTATACTACTTGTAACATGCATGTAAGTGAGTGTGTGTGTATGTTGGTTAACATGATCACATAATGGCTATCAACAACACATTGAGGCATCCACCCTCTTAGACCATAATACTCTGTCAAGCATAAACCACACAACACATAATAGCATAAGAGACAAGTCAACTTCATATTATCCTTAAGACTCCTAACTTGTGCTATTCATGCATTCTCATAGGGGTACATAGGTAGGGGATCATTAACCATTTTAATTCATCAATGGCAGCACCTATACTTTGCCCTAATATATATATATACAGATGCTTATACCATAGTCATGAAACATAAATCACAACTAGAATAGGATAGTAGGCATAATCTTCTCATAGTATAATCATAAGCACATGTTCATATATTAATCAATTTTTACCTTCAAGGACATGGTAAACACATCTATAGATTTACCATAAGTGTACCATACAACACAATGATGTACAAGGCTTCATCAACATTACTAAAAAGAAATAGAGAAGTAGAACAGTATAGGAGTTCTTACCAATCCTTTAGCCTTTGGTCATCATTGACCATTCCTACACTTCTATTAATAAATCAAGTATAGGGAAGTATCTTAAGGTAACATAATCATACAGAAGTTAAGCACAAGCTACTACAAGGTCATGTCATAACTAGTTCAATACATTAACATACTAGAGGGTAGAAGTCCCTAGACCATCAACCAATTTCACTTTCATGGATTGTAGATCATATTTTCATCAACAATATCAATCGAAGGCAATATCTTGGGATACACTTATTCATAATGAAATCAAGCTTAAAGAACTTCAAGATCAAGGTACCATCGTAGGCATTAAACTATCAATTCCATGTAGAGTAGAGAGAATAGGCAATCTTGATAATTTCCAAAAGTATTGATAACCAATCATATTTTACCATTAAAATACATACTGGGCAGAAGCTAACGAAATCATAGTCTAGATGAGACACTTTTACATTTACCAATAAGGTCAAATTCACAATAAGCATACTTCATACTAGGAATTAATGGAAGGTAAGTTTACATATGATAAATCTATTAAAACTATCATGAGTTGATCCATCTTAACTCCATTACATATAATTAATACTCTCATTACATTATAGGAAGCAACTATAGACAATTAACCATGATCAATTCATATAACAACTAACGTAATGTCAAGATCACAACTTACAACTTCATAGACTAGAAGAACTTAGTTCATCTTATATTCACCCTTATTCCCCTTAATCATTCACGATTTATACTTACAATTGAATCATCATATTACCCTTTAAAAGTAGATACAAGAACCACAACATAATCGAAAATTACTTTTTTATCAATTGAGGACCCACATTACAACGATCATAATGAAGAATAGGCTAGGCATGTTTAAACTTTCATATATTGATACACAAGGATTCTTCATTATCAATTCAACATCAATACATGTACATACCCGCAGATATAACCACTTCAACATAATAGAATTACAACTCAATCGATAACAAGTAAGGATCACAAAGCCCATGCAAGGCTAAATTGATTTAAGGGAGGAGCATGGGTTCATCATGCAACTGGAGTAAAACCACATTCAAAACAATGACTTAACTTCAACTCATCATGATTTAATCATTCAAAACGTTTTTAGAAAGAACCATGGCTTGATTGAAGAAGGAGAACTTTGATCATGAAAACTCTTTTGAAAACTTTGAGAAGAACTCTCCAATTGAAAGGTTACTTAGAGATGAAGGATCACCATACCTTTGTATAGTTTAAAATATCTATAAATTTATTATTCATCCATGTAAATCCAAGCTACAAGCTTTTCTTGAGCTTCACCAACTATGGTGGTTTCTAGAGAGAACATTTTTTAGGGAAAAGGTTCAATTCGTGAGAGATGATTTGGAATGGGTGTTCAGGTTTTGATGAATTATATGCACACAAAAGTAGCTGAATAAACCTATTAGAATAATGTTAGGACGTGGGGTGAGTTTCCCATTCACCACTTAAATATAACAGACGCAAAACAGCGACTGGCCGTAGGTTAGTCTACTGGCTGTCCTTTGGCTTCCGCCATTTGGTCCTTGGCCAATTATTGGGTTGAGACTTCCCCAATATAAGTACAAATCGACAAGACATCACCTACGGGCCTTTGGTTGACCAACTGGCCATCATTTGGTCTGTTGATTGACACTACCAAGGCAGTGTCTCGACCAGCCTTGGGTCCTTCTTGTGGGCCCTTTTGTTGGTCCCTTTAGAGGTTGTACCCGTACTTTTAAAAAGTAAATACAACCCTTAAAAAGTTTTAGACCTTCTACATAAGTTTCACCAAAAACAAACACCTGGAACTCGTCCAAAAAGGCTAGGCCCCATCAAGACACAAATTGAGCGTCTTAAGGGCTATCATTCGAACGCCTTGGACGTTCTTGGTCGTTTCACTTCCAAACTTCTTGAAGCTACATATAACATCTTTAAACATAATTATAACTCATTTTAAGACTTCATAATATCATATCATATAGTATATAAATACGCATGGGTACATGTGACACATAGGTGACTAGTCGTCGAACGTTTTGGTCGTCCCTTGACGTTTGACTTCCAGATCACTTCAAACTTTACACACTGCCTCTAAACCATATTTTAAGTCATTTTAGGACCTTAGAACCTTAATAAAAGTATTTAAGTCTCTATAAACCCTAACTGTTTTTGGGTTCTTACAATTTCAATAAAAGAAATAAAAGACATTTATGCCCTCGAGTCAAATGAGTAAATAATTCAACTTGCTTGAACGATATTCTAATCTTAACTTAGCTTCAAAAATCAACTTCACCTATGAATCACTTTAGAGATAGATAAAAGCATGTAATTAGTTCAAACACATGTACAAAGTGTGGCGTAATGCATACAATCATGAAAACTGACATTTATCAGAATATGAATCTGTTTTATTAAAGCATCATAATATAATCATAAGAAAAACATTTAACACCTTAGATATACATAAGAAGTAAATTAATAAATTCATCACATTTTAAAAAGCAACTTTACAGTGAAATCACTATTCTTACAGTGATCTATTTTCCATAATACAGTGAAGTCTATCAACTTCATATATGAAACTTTCTAGCATGCAATCTTCTCACTAAAAGTTATCTTAAGACTCACTTAAGTAAGACAAAGATATACCTCCCATAAACTCTATGTAGTAACACCTAATATATCCTTAAGACAACCTATAATGAGATAAACACACTTACGATACACCAAACACATGAACATGATATCCTCCTATGAAAGGTTATTCTATGGTTCACTTGAGTGAGTTGCGAATCCATCGTCCATACAATCTCTTAACAGACACACTTAAGAGATCCTATAGATTACCTAAAATAAGATCATTCTTACTTAATACACCAACATACATATAACACGAAATTCTTCCTTCCAAAGGTTATCAAAAGACTTACTCAAGTAAATCAAGAAGAGAATGTACATGCTGAGCTCTTCAAGATTACCTAAGTAATCCTTAAGACTACCTATGTTTGGATTATATCTACTTAATAAACCAACTTTCCTAACTAGAGTCATTCTTAAGACATATCTAGGTTAGATACGATGTGACCATTCCTATGCCCGCTTCACAACTTAACTAGACAACCCTTAACTACTCTAGATAAGTACTTATTCATTTAACATGATTTCCTAATGTAAGTCATTAAATTCATTAATTCTTTTAAGAGACATTCATTACATAAGGGACATTCAAGTAAAGGTCATGGAAAGGACCTAGGGACTCTCACTAACATCTTCAAAGCATATTGTGCAATGTCTAGATAACATCCCAAATCACGACCTAAACTTCATAGAACTTCTCTAATGCAAGTAGGTATCCCACATTATGATAATAGGCAATAACCGACATAGAAGATGGTAGCTAAACATGGAATCAAGAGTTTGAACCTACTCCACTGGAGGGTTTTTAACTTGCCAATGGTAGAACTTAGACACAACCCATGTAGGCACATGGTTAAGGAATATGAAGGGCTTACTTTGTATCCTAATATCATTCTTCATCACTAGAGTTACTTCCTGAACCATACTCACTCAGTGCTAGCCTTTGTTCACATAGAGTAATTTAAAATAAAGGTTCATACAAATGAGTTCCATATCTAGTTCATAACCCAATCACATTCACCCTACCAAAGAGGTCCCTTAGGGCTTCCTTACAATGGAGACAAGATAGATATTAATTACTCTCCTAAGGATGATATGATGTCGTTCCAGCCAACCAACTTTAAGTCCATCATTCATACATGAAGGATACCATTACATCTTTGGACTTAATGGTTCATAACCTTACCACTAAGTTCAAGGTTTAAGATAAATGACCTTAGAATCATTCAACGTCTCATATAATTCATACATTCAAGACTAAGAGGCATTAGCATCCTAAGTTAAAACATATCTTATTTACATTCATACATGTATCAAAAAAGGGACACAAGTCACCACATACTTTAGTTTATCACATAGAGAATATCATTCTAGAAGAACATAGGAATAAGCATTATCATCTTTAGGTCACCCTATCCACTACTATAACATCATCAATATAACCATCATAGACTCATATAGTTAAGTAGGAATAACAATGTATCAATTGTAAGATTACACATATAAACACAGAGTCATAGTCTAGCATGATCACCTAACAACATAAAAAGAGGAACACATACTTTCACCTCAGTCCCATGTAGATGAATATGATCATATTTCACATAAATTAAATATACAAATTTTATCATAATACTTAAAGTAATGCCGACAAGGCCATGATCATCATAGTACATAAATTAACGCCGACGAGGCCACATCATTCACATAGCAGTGCCACCATAAGTGGACCATACCAATCACAACATTATTCAAGGGCTACATTACTTAAAATAAATGGAATTAGGGCAGCATACCACTAATCATTTCTCACTACTTCAATCCATAGCTAAATCACCAATTCAATACTATAAGGCCCTTACCCATGGCCATGAACATCAATTCAATACATAAACTATAATACACAATTAAACTAGGTCAATTCAATCTACATTTATCAATCTAACACAACCTACACATCAATTGAATACAATTCTTACATCATTCAATAGCCTATAAAAAAATATACTAGAATTCATAAGAATTAAGACAATATCTTTTAACCCATAAAGTAGTCAAAAACTAGGGTTCATCAATTACATGGGTTCATAGCTTAGTTAAGTTAAAATCATCTGATTTACAACCGCTCAATAAAATTCAATGATTTAAAACCTTTAATGCAAGAACCCATGGATAGATTTCAATTTAGAAAACTCATCTATTGTGAAGTTTTTGAAAATAACATTGAAGATTGTCTCCTTCATGAATGGATTTAAAAGGATTAAAACCCATACCTCAATGATGTTAACTCACGAAATTGATGAAGAATCACCAGTCAAATCTCCAATCATATCGCTTCCTTGAGTTTAGGCTTCAACGGAGTTCTAGAGAATTGTTTATGATTTTAGGGTTTTGATTTTTGAAGATTGAATTCTCCTAAGTGTTTAAGGATTATAAACATGTTTAAAATACCTAAATTACCCCTAAGTAACCTCCCAAAGTCTTATTTGGACATAGGGTGAATTTACCAATTCACCCATAGAGCTTACAGTAAGGCTGCGTAGGAAAACAACTTCACATACAGATGCAATCGCCTAGACATTACCCCACCAAATATGACCGTGTACGAGTTTAGGACGTCTCACATAATTTTCATAAAAAACAAACACGTAAAACTCGACGAAACATGCCAAGACACACAAGGTCATTTCAAGACAAACTTTTTCGAACGTCATGGACGTTTGACCTCCAAACTTCATTAAACTTTACAGACTGCCGATATACACTATAATAACTCATATAAGGACCTCATAATCTCATAAAACACATATATATGCACATAACCATACATGAGGCACACAGGTGACTTAGTCGTTGAATGTCTTATTCGTCCCTTGACGTTTGACTTCCAATGTACCTAAATCATTAAACACTTCCTATGTACCACATTATAGACCTCTTTAGGACCTTAAATTCTCATGAAAAACATGTTAGGCTCTAGCTTTACCTAATTCATTTTTGAGGTAATATAGAATTAAACAATAACATACCCAATTCCAAAAATCCTAATCATCTACAAGTCAAATTCATAGCTAGGGTTAGGCAAAAGAGTTCAACCATGAATTTATTTTTATAGAAAGTATTTCAAAGACTAAGAACTAAAACAATTCCACCATTAATCAATCATAAAATATCAATGTAAACCAACACAATAGAATACTAAATCAATTTGTAAACCAATTCACGAAATTGAATAAAAACCCAAGTTCTAGACATCTTTGGATACCAATTTTGAAAAGCCTCTTGGGGAAATATATCCTAAGATTGAGTATATTTTTACCTTAACAAGCATTGCAGATTGATAAAAGAAATAACGAGTCTTGGAACCTTAGTTGTAACACTCTGAAACTCCATGACTTTTGTCTAGAGCCTCACATGATGAACAAAGACTTGAAACACTTTTTATAGGCCTTAAATAAGGCATTGAAACAGATTTGAAAGTGTTAGAGTCAAAATGTCACGAAACGTCCATGACTTGTAGAGACTACTGAAATAGTGGTTAGTGTGCCTTGGCATGTTTCTTGAGATTTTAAGTGTCGAAATTTAATTAAAATTGGGAGAAAGGTGCTAAAAATTTTGTTAGACTGTGTTTAGGATTGAAACATCCGGGTACGACTCCCCAAGGAACACCCCAAGGGTCCTTGAGGAGGACTCTTCCATTTGTACCTAAAAGTTGTCAATTGGCACTGTGCAACCACGAAGTAAGTCGATGAGACATCGATTTATCAATGTTCCATCGATGGACACGTAGTTTGACACTTAGTAAATCGGCCATGAGGATCCAAAACTCCCTTTGTAACAAAAATGACAACCAGAAGCACGGGGCATCGATCGTGGTCTCGTGGTTTGGGTCGGTTTTTGCTGTGAAGTTTTTATGTTAGGGACTTAATTAGTTAGTTCATTAATTAGGATTTAATGGGTTTTTAATTAAGTTAGTAGGGGGGGCTACATAATATCTAAACCTCATTAAACTAACCTAACACCCCACAATTACCAAACCTAATTCTCTCCACCTTCTCTCTACTTTCTCCCTTTTTTTCCAAAGACATCACTAAAGACCAAAGTAAACCTTCACTAGGGAATTAAGATTCAAGTTTTCTTCTACAATTATCTTGTAATTATTAAGGTATGGAACTATTCACTATTCGGAACCCTTTCCCCAAGTGGCTCTTCAAAGTTGATTTTTAAAATTGATAAAATCGAGTTTTCTTCTAATTCCAAAATTAATCTTTCAAATTTAATTGTTGTTGGTTTCCTTTGATTATTATTTATAGGTTATTATTTAATATTGTTTAATTATGGTATTTATTTTTATTTTACCTGGTTTTATGGAACAAATATTTATTGGACCCTCTTCCCCTAACCCTAGTTTATGAATCGATGTTGAATTAGTTAATGATGATAGAATTGACTTAGTTATTTTATAGATTACTATTATATGATTTTATTGAATATATTGATGAATTAATATGGTTACATTGGTGGTATTATCTTGAATAAGGCTTATGAAGGTGAATTGGTAAGACTTTATAATCTTGAATCATTACTTCAATGGTGATTTTTATACTTAATAGTGATGCTCAATTGAAGTATTACATTTTATTAGATTAGGAAACCGATGGTATTGATGAATGTGATAAAATGTCTTGAATATATGATTTGTGAGATCATGGATAAAGGTACAATGATATATGGTTGATTGTGAATAACTTACGTTCTTTATTACAATATGACTATGTTATGTTAATCTCACAAATGAGGGGTTGTTATGAAAGGAAGTTCTCATGCAATACCTTATTAGTTAATGACTATGAATATACAAGGGGTTAGTCTCCAATGTCCTATATTATGTTATGAAGATTAAGAATAACCTAAGGACATTTGAAAAAGGGACTTTAGCTAAGCAGAGACAGAACTAGTTATGAGAGGTGTCACTTTCCAATGTGGAACGATATGTTCATAATGGTTATCATGAGATGGAGTTACAATCTAATTGTACATAAAGAGGGTCTGCAGCATGTCTCCTTGTTCTTGAACTATGTTTCCCCCCATAGGAATACTAGCTAGTTTATCCACCTAGAATACTATGTTCATGTTTTGGTACTAACTAGGCAAGTAGAGCACTTTCTTTCGGTGTAGGGTATCATGACACTGGAATTCATATTTATATCACATGGTCTATGTTAGTAATGGAAATTGTTACTGAAAGTAAAAGGAATAATGAAAGTAATGAAGTGAACAGTAACTAGGGTGACTTAAGGGGTTCTACTTAGTGTAGGTAGGGGTATGGGACTTTACTTATATATTGAAGACATTGACCTTGAGAGATGTCCTAGGAGGTTGTTCTTATGCACTTATTACATGTATGAAACATATATGATGACTTGACATGTTGATGATCTTATATGATGTTAGTTTCATTAATGTACATGCTATTTGTCTAAATTGATATATATGATGAAGAACATGCATGATAGGAAGGTATATAGAATGATGACATTACTTATGGTCCTTTACTTGGTTTACTTGAATTTTCGGGTTTATGGGACTTCACATAATCATTGCACTTGTAGGCTTGGAAGGGGGTTCCGAGTAAGGGTTATGTATATGTTTGGATGCAATGAACTCTTATTCATGATTTGTTACTTTGCTGTCATGTTGGAGTTATTCATGCCTATATGATCTTAATATGATTTTATTCATGTTTTTATGACTTATGTTGATACTATCCATGTTAACTTGACTTAATGATGATGTTGTTCTTGTGTTGAAAATGGACTTGTCTTAAGTAATGTTATGTCGAATGGCTTGCATATGTTCTTAATTATGCATAAAGGGTTTTGAAAGTGACTTAGCATAGTTTTGAACTAAATGTACTTTTAAGCATGATTATAATGATTTTACTTGCATATGTTTCCATACTTAGTACATGTGGTTGTACTAACCCATATTCTTTCCCTTTTCCCCAAACAATGTAGGTTGGGGCCGTTAAGCTATCAAAGGTCGCTTTGAAAGAAAAATTGGACTTTCCCCCATGTTTTGATATGCTTGTTAGTTTGAGGATAGTGCGACATATTCTACCTTATAAATTTGTATTGTCAAAAGACATTCATTTCTTTCGTATTATTGAAGCTATAGTTGTAAGCCATATGTGTCAATAATGAATTTTTATAACGGCTATGCCCAAATTTTCTACTTTGTTTTAGATGGTTTAATGTGAGACAAAGTATCAGAATAAATTCATATGTATTTCTTTTGTTGTCTAAATGAGAAGCCTAAGTAAGCTTTATATGTGAGGAGTCTAAGGGAACTCCATGTTTGATACACGAGAGGTCTATGCACACCTAAATATGTAAAAAGTTTTTAGTTATTCTGCATTTTGATCTATGGTATGTTATGAAGAAAGCTAAGGCATTTTCCAACTCCTCTCCGAGGACACGCCGCCGGTTACTTTACAGGGTGGTACCTGGTCATGACAAACTTGATAACAGAGCATGAGGGTAAAGTAATCTTAAGATTGATGTCTCACTAAAAAACGTTACATAGAGTCTTGTTCACGGGTTAAAAGCGCGCCAATCTTACTAATGAGAGGCTATGTGACACTTAGGAATTCTTACTTATTTGTAATCTTTAAAGTCGTACCTTAAGAGTGGTAACTCTATGTGTCCGTTTTTTTTCTAATCCTTTTCTTATGGATATAGGAGATGACTACGAGACGAGTAGCCCCAAGTATAGTGGATGAAGATTTGAATAATGCAGGAGTTCCTCCACAAGGCAATGAAGCTCCTCCACAAGGCAACAAAGCTCCTCCACAAGGCAATACAACTCCTCTGCAAGACCAAGCCGCGATCATTACTCCACCTATGCTGGATGGAGAGAAAAGGTTGGCATTTGTAACTTTGTCTCAAGATGTGACTACTCAAGACAAAGCAGTAACTACTGAATCTCAAGCCATGACGACTCAAGAAAATCATAAAGTTGGACCACGTGTTCAACAAAATGGTAGTACCATGGCTTCTCACTTGAGGGACATCACAAGGATGAACCCTCTAATGTTCTTTCGGTCTAAGGTGAATGAAGACCCCCCAAGACATTATTTATGAAGTAGACAAGATCTTATATCCTATGGGAGAGAATTCTTATGAAAAGGCCGAGCTAGCCTCCTATCAACTCAACGATGTTGCTCAAACTTGGTATACCTAATGGAGAGACAACAGGGCTTTGAAAGCGAGTCCTATAACTTGGGAGCTGTTTAGAAGGTCTGTTCTTGATAGGTTATTCCCAAGGGAGAAAATGAAGGCAAAAGTGGAGGAATTCATTAACCTTCGTGAAGGAGGTAGAAGTGTACAAGAGTCCTCTTTGATGTTTACTAAATTGTCCAAGTATGTTGCTTCTTTAATATCCAATCATAGGGATTAGATGAGTCGCTTTGTGATGGGACTGTCCGATGATATTGGTGAGGAGTGTAGTTCAGTGATGCTTCATGATAATAGGGATATTTCTCGTTTGATTGTGCATGCTCAACAAGTTGAGGTTAGTAGACTTAAAAGGAAGAATAGAGGGTTTAAAAGGGCCAAGTCTTATGAGGAAGGTACTTCCAAGAGTAGGCTTGAGATTCAAGATATGCCTAGGTTCAATAAGAGGGTTTCCAATCAATTTTCTACCACTTTCCCTAAGATTATGAAGGATAGGGTGTCTAACCCTAAGTACAAAAAGGTAAGAAGCATCAATTCACCTAGCAAGGAACCTATTTGTGTAAAGTGTGGTAAGAAACAATGGGGTGAGTGCCTAGTTGGGACGGAAAATTGATTTGGATGTAGATTGAGTGGACATAAGGTGAGGGATTTTCCTAATGTGAGGAGTCAATAGAAGGGGAGTGGTTAAGCTCAATAATGTGGTACTTGTTCCGATGCTTCAAAGAGGAAAAACTTCTATGTTCTCCGCTCTAGGGGTGAGCAAGAGGAATCTCTCGACGTGTTAAACGGTATGATACAAGTCTTCTCTATTAATAGATTATACCTTAGTAGATCCAGATGCTACTTTATCATATATATCTCCTCTAGTAGCTAGAAATTTTGATGTTCTACCCGATGTGTTTATTGAACCTTTTTGGGTAACTACCCCGGTGGGTGACTCCGTGGTGGAAAGAATAGTCCTTATGAGTTGTCCTATAACATTGCCCAATATATATACATGTGTTGATTTTTTAGAACTTCATATGGTTTATTTATATGTCATTTTCGTAATGGACTAGTTGCATGCTTGTTTTGCTTCCCTTGGTTGTTGAACAAGCGTAGTCAACATCATTCTTCCTTAGGATCCCTTCTTAGAGTTGAGAGGGGTTAACTCAATTCCTATAGGTCTTATAATTTATTGTTTAAAATATTGTAAGATGATCTTTAAAGAGTGTCTTTACCATATTGTGAGGATTAAAGATCTTGAGTTCGACATTCCTCCTTTACAGTCAATCCCCGTAATGAGATATATTCTGGAAGTCTTTCCTGATAAATGTCCAAAAATTCCTCCCAAACAGGAAATTTATTTTTGTATTGACTTATTACCAAATACAAACCACATTTCAATTACTCCTTATGGGATTGCTCCGGCCAAATCGAAAGGGTTGAAGGCTCAACTCAAGGATTTACTAGATAAAGGTTTCATTCAACCTAGTATTTCTCAATGGGGTGCTTCGGTAATGTTTGTGAAGTAAAAGGATGGGTACCTTAGGATGTTTATTGATTATTGTCAAATCAATAAGGTCACCATAAAGAACAAGCATTCTCTCACTAGGATTGATGACTTTTTTTATCAACTCCAAGGGGCTAGCTACTTTTCTAAGATTGATTTTAGATCAGGGTATCACCAACATAGAGTGAGAGGTGAGGATATACCTACAACTAATTCCCAAACTAGGTATGGTAACTATGAGTTCCTAGTGATGTCTTTTGGTCTCACTAATTCCCCAACGACTTTTATGGACCTTATGAATAGAGTGTTCCTGATTTACCTTGATTCCTTTGTGATTGTCTTCATTGACGATATCTTGGTATATTCGAAGAAAGAGGGTGAATATATGGACAATCTAAGGGGGTATTCCATGTCCTTAAGGAACACCAATTATTTTCAATGTATAATAAGTGTGAGTTTTTCCTAAGATCAATGACATTTATTGGTCATTTATCTCTAGTGAAGGTATAGAGGTCGATCCAAAGAAAACTGAGCCGGTTAAGAATTAGCCTATGCCATTGGCTCCAACCCACATTAGAAGTTTCTTTGGCTTATCCAGGTACTATATAAGCTTAGTGGATGAGTTTGCATCTATTTCTTCTCCTTTGACTACCTTGACCCCGAAGAGTGTTATGTTTGAGTGGTCGGAGGCTTGTGAAAAAAGCTTCTAAGTGTTGAAATATAGGTTCACCTCCGTTGTGGTGTTGAATTTACAGGAGGGAACTAAGGTCTTTGTGGTATATTGTGACTCTTCCCAAGTGGGTTTGGGTTGTGTTGTAACGACCTGTTTAGTCGTTTTGAGCAGCAGATTTTATTTCTGGAAAAACTGTGTGAGTCGACGGAACCCACGACGGACACGACGAGCCGTCGAGGGTGTCTCGTTCCAAAAGACTTAGACTTCTGAAATTTGGGTACTGAAATCGACTCT
>NC_028648.1:18443626-18464276 GCF_001406875.1 Solanum pennellii | reverse complement strand
TTATTTTAGCTTCTTAGAATACTCTTAGTTTAGTAATTTGATCATAGATGTTCTTGTGGTGATGACTTCCAGATTTTGGGGAATAATAGATGTTGAATTTTAGAAGTTATTGAATTGGTTTTTATTAATGAGTTTAAGTCTTCCGCATTGCTTTATGTTGATATTAAATTGAAATGTTAAGGTTTAGATTGGTTTGTTCGCTCACATAGGAGGGTAAATGTGGGTGCCAGTCGCGGCTCGGTTTTGGGTCGTGACATGTGTCCTTATGCAACATGGGAAGGTAGTAGCCTATGCCTCTAGACAACTCAAGGTGAATGAGATGAATTATCCAACTTATGACCTCGAATTAGCAGTCGTGGTGTTTGCTTTAAAATTGTGGAGGCATTACTTATATGGTGTTCATGTGGATATATATACCAAACACCAGATTCTTCAGTTTATGTTACTCAAAAGAAGTTTAATCTCCGACAAAGAAGATGGTTGAAAGTATTGAATGATTATGACATGATTGTTCTCTACAAGCCCGACAAGGCTAATGTGGTGGCGGATGCTCTAAGTCATATGACCATGGGTAGTGTGTCTCATGTGGAAGAAGGTTAGAAATACCTAGTGAGAGATGTTCATAGGATGACTCGATTAGGTGTTCGGTTGGAAGATTCCCCAAATTGTAGTTTTATGGTTTATAAGAACTATGAGTCATCTTTTGTGGGTGAAGTAAAGTCTAACCAACATCTTGATCCGCTATTGATGGAGTTCAAGAAATTTGTACTTAGAAAGTTCAATGAGTTATTCTCCCTGGGGGATGATGTGCTAAGGTACCAGGGTAGATTGTGTGTATGAAATGTTTATGATTTGAGGAGTAGGTTGCTTGTAACACTCCGAAATGTCAAGACCTAACCTTGATCCTAACATGAGTGTCTAACGTTTTAGATACTGGTTTATGACCTAAAATAATGTTTACAAGTAATTCGAGAAGTTTTAGAGCGAAGACGTCAAAGGACATCTATCTGATCCCGAAACTAGCCTAATTGAACTACATGACGTTGCTATGTTTGGGGATTGTTTCGGAGGGTCAAATGAACTCTAAAACTTATAAAATGACTTTGTTTAGATAGAGTGTAGTATAAAGGTTCTAAAAGTCCAATAAAGATGCCCCAAGGACCACCCAAAGGGTCATGCGGGAGGACCTCAACATGGGTGGGCAGGCTTCCAAAGCAGGCTGCGAAAGTAAAGAATCAGCGGGCTGCTTCCTGATGCGTATGCGACACGGAACTCACTGTCCGAAGGTTTATTTTCGGGAAATAAAATGTGTGTTGGCCCCTTGACGCGGAGCCACTTCCTAGATTAGATAAAATCGTATTTTTGACATTTAGACTTCACAAAAAGACCAATTATGTCAGGAGTGTTTTGGTTAATTTAGGGGGTGGTTATATATATCCTAACGGTCATTTAAAAGTCATTTTGAACTCACCCAAAGTCAATTACAAAAACAAAACCCAAAATATCTGACCTCTCTCTACTTTTTCTCTCCCCAAATTCCTCTATTGAAGAAGGAACAAAGCTTGAAAAAGAAGGTCAATTTCTAGATTTATCCTCATTAAGGTATGGGTTAATCACTTTTGAGATTCCTTTCCCCAAGAGGTCCTTTCAAATTTGATTTCTAAAATACCCAATTCCATGGGTTTTCCAATTCTAATGGGTTTTATTCTAAACTTCTAATTGATGATAAATTGTGATTGCCTATGACTAATTAAGAATAAATTGTTGTTTAATTGATGTTAATTGATTTAATTTGATATAGATCATGTTCCTTTCCCCAAATTCCCCAAATCTTAGATCTTGGTTATGAACTGATGGGAATTGAATAATGTATTGATTGTTAAATTGATTTTTCTATTCAAATGCATTTATGTAGTATTTAGGGTAAGGTGTTGGTGTGATTTGATCTAATTCTTGAATAATTCATGTCGACCCTTCTCCCCTAACCGTATGTTATAGATTGAAGTTAACTGGGATAGTGATGATGTAATTGACCTAGTTTTTGTGTTAATTACTATTGATTGATGTTACTACACCTAATATTTGATGTAATTGGTTGGTTGATGGTAAGACCATGATGATGGATTTTGAATTAGATTTGGTAAGTCTTCATGATCCTAACCTTTACTTCAATTGTGATGGCTTGTGATTGATGATTAGTTCAATTGAAATATGTCGTATGAATGGCCTAAGTAGGTGTTGGTATGATGTTGAATTTAAATGTATTGACAATGTGATGTGAGATTACGCTTATGACGAAATCATATAAGGTTGGTTATAAATTGCCTATGTTCCTTATTATGACGTGATAATGATGATATGCTAATCTCACATATGAGGGTTGCCATTAAAGGATATTCTCATACAATTCCTAATGAGCTAAGGAAAATGACTATACTAAGATTACTAAGATATGAGGGTTGCCAGGGATTAGACCTTATGAACTAAACTAAGATTATGATCAATAAAGAAAGACATTTCTAAAGGGTCTCTAGCATAGAATTGAGTTAACTTGTAGATGAGGGGTGACAACTTCCCAAGAAGAGAAGGTAGGGTTCACCATAATCCTCACGGGGTGGATAGCCTGATAGTCCAAAAATGGCATAGAGTGATGTTTGCATGACAGACCCCAAGTTCCAAAAACTATGTTGCTAGCATAGGAATACTAGCTAGTGGATCCACAAAGATATTATGTTCATTTTTGGTGCTACTTTGGCCGGTAGACTGTCTTCCATCTATGTAAGGTTTTATAACATTGGATTCTAGATTTAGCTCTTGTGGTCTATGTTGGCTAAGGCAAGTGTTACTGAAAGTAAAATGAAGTAACAGACTATACACTAACTAGTGTGACTTGAGAGTTTTGACAAAGCCTAGGTAGGGGTACTATACAACCCTAAATAGACCTAATTCCGTCTTTAAATTCATCAATCTCTTCTCTCTCAAACCCTAGGACAAAACCTCAAGAAAAAAAAATCAAAGTAGAAGACTCCATTAAAAGAAATTCAAGATTTTTCAAGATTCTTTAAATAAGGGTAAGATTGAAGCTAGAGTTGAAGTTATTCGTTGATTTCTTGACAAAATTTTAGTGGATTCTTTATCTATAAAAGGTACGGTGATCCTTCATCTCTAAGTAACCTTTCACTTGGAGAGTTCTTCTCAAAGTATTTCAAAGAGATTCATGATAAAACTTTCAATCTTCAATGTAGCCATGGATTCTTTCTAAAAACGTTTTCAAAGGCTTAATCAGGATAAATTAATGATAATGTATTCGTTTTAACGTAAAATTCAATCAAATTGCATTATAAACCAATGTCCCTTCCCAAAATCGATTTAGCCCTTGTATGGGCAATGTGACCATGGCTTGTTATTGATTGAAATGTGATTCTGTTATGTTGAATTTGTTGTGTCTACTTTTATTTACGTTTATTGATGATAAATTGATGATGAAGGATCCATGTGGATCAAGGTATGAAGAATTGAACATGACTAGTCTATGCTTCCATATATTCACTGTAACAGTGATCTTATAATGTATAAAATTGGATTCCATTATGATAAGATGTTTGTAGCTACATCCAATAGGTTAATATCATGGTTGACTTGTAAATATAAATCTTCTAGGATCTATGTAAAGAAGGCTTGGTATGAATTGATCTAGGTTCTTCTAGTCTATCGATTTATAATACTACGAATGTGTTGCGATCTTCATTTTAGGTTAGATGAAGCATGATCTCTTTTGAGTAATAATCTCTTTAGCTATTGCCTAACAAGTACATAATTGTTAAAATATGATCGATGATCAAGCCTTTAGGGAACTAGTAGCATTGCCTATTTCCTCTACTCTCTACTGAATGGATAGTGTAGTGCCGATGTTTGTATCTTAATCTTGTAGGGATTTAAGCATTTCTTAGTTATGTTAAATCTTATATTTAGCTAGTTCCCTAGATTCTTACTATTGATGAAATATGATTTATGATCCATGCAAGTGAAATTTATTAATGGTCTATGTTCTTGTACCTTCTTGTATGTTAATGTGTTGCACTAGTTTGTAGCATGGCCATGTAGTAGCTTATACATGACTTCATATATGATTATTGTGCATTAGCTACATCCTCGTACTTGAATTTTTGATGAAATATTATTAATGGTCAATGATGACCAAAGTCTAAAGGATTGGTAATAATCTATACTCTTCTACTTCTCTATTTTTCTATAGTATTGTTAAATGATGAAGCCTTGTGTGACATTGTGTGGTATGTTTCACTTATGGTGGAGGTGTTTGCTTTATTGTCATTATATATGTGTTGAATATGGACTTGAAGGCAAATTGATGAATACATGAGTGTGTGGTTACGATGTTCACACTATGTAAAGCTTATGCCTACTTTCCTATTCTAGTTGTGATCTAGCTTGTAAGGATATTGTATATGCATGTAAATATATATGTTAAGATCACGTGTAGGTGCTTCCATTATTGAATTTTTAAGGATTGATGACCCCTACCCATGTACCCCTATATAAATGTGTGAATAGCTAATGTTAGGAGTCTTAAAGTTAAATATTGTAACATCCGGGGAGCACCCCCTAGAAGTAAAATGGCGTACTTGACCTCTTGGAGGTCTTATACAAACCCATAGTTATCATTCATTGCATTGTCATAGGTAAATTTAACTGAAAATTTAAAACATTCTTAGCACATCATATGCTAGAACATTCTTTCATAAATATACAAAATATCAATATACATAGTTAAATACTATAATCTCCTTTTCCATCCTAGACTCAACATCATTAGATTATATTAGGGACACGACCTTAGAACATAATACATAGGTGCAATGTTCAAAAACATTACAGTAAAGACATGACATTAGGAATCCTTAAACTTAAGGATTCCTTTCCTTGAGCTTGGGAATCATCTATCATGCTCTTCACCATCTAAGAAATCCTTTAAGAATCCATAACCTACAGTATGTGTAAAAAGTAGAGAAGAATGGAGTTAGTAAAATAATGTACTAAGTATGGATACCATGCAAAAACATGCATTTAAAAGGGACATTTTCTTGAAATCATACTTCATGCCTTTTCAAGTAAATCTTCATAATACCTTTATACAATATCATTTATATCATTTACATACTTCATCTAGACATATTCAAAGGCCAAACATTACTTAAGATCAGAAATAGTATTTAAGCCATAATTGAGGTCACTTTACAGTGAGCTACTTTACCTTAATAGTGAAACCTTTTTCTTTTAACTAATAAACCTTCCAAGAAACACTGTAGTGATACGTGGTGCAATGCATCACCTTAAGGCCACAAGGAATACAAATATATAATCTACATAAGCCAACACATATCATCGTATAAGCAAACATATAAAAGACACATTTAAGTAAAGATTCCTTTACCTTTACAGTAAGCTACTTCAATTTGTACATATTTTTACTTCTTTTCATATACATCATTATAAGACCTGTTCATGACCCTAATCTTAGCCTACTAGTGCAATGTATATGTAAAGCTCCATAACTTCACCCATACATAGTAAACTCTTCATGAGAGCCCAAACCTTAACACTTCATACATCAACATAAGAAGTAAAGGTAACTTTATCAAAGCTAAGAAAGACATTCATCATATAGTCATTAAGACCAACAATATGCATATATATCAAGACCACTTCATATAGTCTCATACCATGCATTTCATTACAACAAGTATATCAATACTACAAAGTCATTGTCACGCCCCGAGCTACCCCCGAGACGCGGACACGGAACCTAGGACCACAAGTGATCCCTAGCTAACCCTACTGGCATGATCATGAGCATACTAAAGATAACAAACTGTAGCGGAAGCTAAATCATACTTAAAATGAAAAGATGGGGAATACCCATATTCTATAGCTGAGATATTTGAAAACAATGAGCTTAATACGAAAGAAATATTAACTCAATACTAAGATGAATCTAACTATGTCTGAAAATAGCCTCTAAACTAGACTAGAAATACTGGGACAAACCCCAGCTAAATCTAGCAAAACCTAAAACTAAATGACTAAAGACTTGAATGAAACTCATGATTGTTGTCCTCGGAGAATGAGAACTCACCATTGAAACTGCCAATCTAGAAATCGGTAAAATCGATCTATGCGTGATCTGGAGGTTGAGAACCTGAACCTACATTGCGAAAAGATGTAGCGCACATATGCGTCAGTACCTGAAAGGTACTGAGCATGTAGGATAGAGTAAAGCTGAAATAAAACATAACTAAACAAGCACAAAAACAAGTACAATAATTTGAACGTGATGTGCTGATTTCTAAGCGAACTGGATGCAATGACAAATTTATAACATGCTGAAACTGAATATTGAATATATGAATAAATGTTCAATGCAGAGAGTCTGACTGAACTGTGGGAGCTACTAATATCCGATAATATAACAACATGAGCTAAATGTGGAGTCCGATGTATATGCCCCATCGAGAGGACACAATATACCCTACCAGAGGTATAAAGGCATGTTGGCGTGATCACTAAACTGATTGCCCACAGAGGGGACTTACAATCTACTAGGCTAGTAGTTCTTGGACTATAAGGTACGCTAAACCCTAGTCCAACTCGGTATTATGCTACTCCTAATGAATTCTCTAAATTAACTGATTATATCTGAATTTCTGTAAATACTGGATAGATCGAAACAGATCATGCAAACTAACAATGCAACAATTAATTTGGTAATTATGCATTTCTAACTGAGTCATGTATATCTGAAGTGTCTAAAATATATGACCTAGCATGTGTAATTCAGGAACTAGAGAAATACAAAGCTAGGGTTCTGAAATTCATACGATAATCTGAGTTATAACATGATAATCTGATTTGGAACATATATTTAATAAATTCATTAAGTTATATCAAAGTTCTAGAAACCCTAGGTTTAATCATGATAAGAGAATCAAGAACTGACTGAAACTAAGGGCCCAATGGGTGAAAGGAACCCACTAGTGAAATCCCACATACCTGGTGATGAAATCAACGGAAAAATACTTAAGTTTTGGTTTTGGAACTGCTGGAGCTTGTGGCGTTCTTGAGCTTTTTTATCCTCTCTTTCTTCTAATTTTCTAAGTTTTTATTTAATGATTTGACTAGGATATGTTTTAATCATGTTTTTAGGCTTAAACTGACTAAAATATGATGATGTAGGGTCAAAACGACGTAACTTAGGGTTTAAACAGAGTAGGAAAGGTCAAAAAGACCCCTGGGAAGGATGCTGTCAGGCCTTACAACGGCCACGACTGACGGTCCGTCGTGTGCCCAACGCCCCCATCTTTGGGTTTGTTGTGAGGGCCTGTTCGACTGACCTTTTCTAAAATGGGCATAACTTTTTACTCGGAGGTCTGATTTTAGCAAGGTTAGTGGATATGGAAATATAATTCAATTATCTATATATGGGTAGGTCATGAGAGACCTAATTCATTTTTTGCTACAGTTATGATCATTTTAAGTTCACCCAACTGCATTTCCCCTGAACTGGCTACAAATTTTCCACCTACGGTCAGACGTACGGACCGTAGGTCCAACTACAAACCAAGTTGGTCATCCATAGCTCTTGTCAGAGAGTGGTTGAAGGGAGTCTTGATCGGATGTCACAGACTACGCACCGTAAGTCCGTCCGTTGTCCAAGACATAACCAATTTTTCTAGGCTGAATATTTTGGGAGTTTCTGATCCCATCAACGGTTGTGCAGGACGGACCGTGGTTCAGGCTACAGTCCGTCGATGCCACCGTTGGTAGCACCTGACATTTTTCTGAAAAACTAATTTTAGTCTGTTTTGGCTACGGGGTGTTACATTATCTCCCCCTTGGGAACATTCGTCCTGGAATGAAGACTAAACTAGCTGAAATAGAGGGAGAGAGACGCAAACCTCACTACTAAACACTGAGAACTGAGTTCTGACTGAATTGAGTTCTGAGTACATGCAATTACACTAAAAATGAAAGTACAAACTGAGGGAACAAGATTCTAAAACTGAATTTACGCATGAATGACTGTAAAACTTAAGAGGAACTATTACCTCAAGCTGGAGTGGAATCGGAAGGAAAAAGGTAAGGATACTTGGCTTTCATGGCTGCTTCTGCTTCCCAAGTAGCTCCCTCTAGGGACTGACTCCTCCACTAAACCTTGACTGAAGCGACTTCTTTGTTTCTCAACCTTCTAACATGAAGGTCAACAATCTCAACTAGTAAATCCTCATAAGAAAGACTATATTTAACGTTCACACTCTTTAATGGCACTATAGAGGCTGGGTCACCCACACACTTCTTCAAGAGTGAGATGTGGAAGAACGGATGCACTGCTGCTAATTTTGCTGGCAACTCTAAGTCATATACCACCTTGCCAATCCTTTTCAAAATCTTGTAAGGGCCTAGATATGTAGGACTGATCTTTCCTTTCTTTCCAAATCTCATCACCCCTTTCATAGTTGAGACTTTCAGAAAAACCCAATCATCAACTTGGAACTCTAGTTCCCTTCTCCTTACATCTGCATAAGATTTCTGATGACTTTGGGCTGTCTTATGTCTATTTCTAATGAGTTGCACTTTCTCCATAGCATAAAGGAATGAATCTGGCCCTTTCAAAGCTGCTTCAACTACTTCAAATCAACCAACATGAGATCCACATCTACGCTCATATAAAGACTCATAAGGGGCCATCTGAAATCTTGAATTGTAGCTATTATTGTAGGCAAACTCAATAAGAGGAAGGTGATCATCCCAACTACCTTTGAAATCGATCACAGAAGATCTCAACATATCCTCTAAGGTCTGAATGGTACGCTCTGCCTTCCCATCCGTCTGTGGATGAAATGCTGTACTAAGGTTAACTTGAGTACCAAGTCCTTTTTGAAATGACTTTCAGAAATGAGAGGTAAACTAAGGACCTTTATCTGAGATGATAGACAAAGGAAACCCATGCAACCAACTTATTTCAGTCAGGTAAAGCTTTATAGTGCTCTGCCAAATATGTAGTCTTGACCGCCAAAAATCAAGAAGACTTAATCATCCTATAAACCACCACCCAAATTGAGTCATGTTGTCTGCGAGTACGAGGTAACCTGTGATGAAATCCATATTGATCACATCCCACTTCCAAGTTTTAATATCGATCTCTTGAGTCATACCTTCTTGTTTATGATGTTCTACCTTGACTTGCTGGCAATTGGGGCACTTACTCACAAAGTCTTCTATATCCCTCTTCATGCCATTACACCAATAGACTTCCCGCAGATCGCGGTACATCTTAGTGGAACCTGGATGAATAGAATACTTGGAGTTATGAGCTTCTGCAAGTATATGCTGCCTCAACTCTCCAACATTAGGAACACACAATCTACCTTGGTAGCAAAGTACACCATCTCCCCCTTGGGAGAAAACCTCCACTCTCTGATTGTTGAGTGCACCCTTTAGTTCAAGTAAGATCGGATCACTCTCTTGCTTTTCCTTAACCTCAGCTACCAAAGACGATTCTGCCCCATTATGAACTGTTACACCAATGTCTGATATGCTCAAAAGGCGAACTCCCAAGCGAGCAAGCCTATGAACATCCTTCACTAGCTCCTTTTTTTTTTCTCAACATGGGCTACACTACCCATAGATAATCTACTAAGAGAATCGCCACTACATTCGCCTTTCTAGGATGATAATGCACACTCATATCATAATCCTTAAGGAACACAAGCCATCTCCTCTGCCGAAGATTCTACTCTTTGGGTGAACACATACTGAAGGCGCTTATGATCGGTGAACAAATATACATGAACACCATACAAGTAGTGTCTCCATATCTTGAGTGCAAACACCACTGCTGAAATCTCGAGGTCATGAGTTGGATAGTTCTTCTCATGCACCTTAAGATTTTTAGAGGCATAAGATATAACCTTATCTCTTTACATCAACACACAACCAAGGACAACTCTAGATGCATCGCAATAGATCACATAACCATCTGAACCCACTGGTAGAGTCAAGACAGGAGCTGTAGTTAATCTAGTTTTCAATTTTGCGAAGCTTTTCTCACAATCATTTGACCATTGGAACTTGACCATCTTCTTAGTCAAACTAGTCAATGGTGAGGCTATGGATGAAAATCCTTCCACGAACCTTCTTTAATAACCTGCTAGACCTAAGAAACTTTTGATATCTATAGCAGAGGTAGGTCTAGGACATTGTTTCACTGCTTCTATCTTCTGTGAATCTACGCGGATCCCTTCTCTAGATACAATGTGACCAAGGAAAGCAACGGATTGCAACCAAAAATCGCATTTACTAAACTTAGAGAATAATTGGCGATCTTGGAGACTATGCAGGACAACTCTTAAATGACTTGTATGTTCTTCCTCACTCCTAGAGTAAATGAGGATATCATCAATGAAGACGATAACGAACAAGTCTAACTACTGTTTGAACTCTCTGTTCATCAAATCCATGAAAGCTGCAGGAGCATTAGTTAGTCCAAACGACATAACTACAAATTCATAATGACCATACCGATTTCTGAAGGCTGTTTTCGGAATGTCACTATCTCTGACTCTAAGCTGATGATAAACAAATTTGAGGTCTATCTTTGAGAAATGACTAGCACCCTGAAGTTGGTCAAACAAGTCATCAATCCTGGGGATGGGATAATTATTCTTGATTGTGACCTTGTTCAACTGTCTATAGTCAATGCACATTCTATGAGAACCATCTTTCTTCTTTACGGACAATACTGGTGCACCCCATGGTGAATACTAGGTCTGATGAAACCCTTATCTAGAAGGTCTTTCAACTGCTCTTTAAATTCCTTAAGCTCTGCTGGAGCCATTCTGTAAGGAGGAATAGAAATAGGTTGGGTATCTGAAAGGAGATCAATTCCAAAGTCGATTACCCTTTCAAGAGGGACTCCGGGAAGATCTTCTAGAAACACTTTTGGAAATTCACAGACTACTGGAACTGACTCAAGAGTTGGGGTTTCAAGGCTAGAATCCTTAAACCGAACTAGATGATAGAGATAACCCTTAGATATCATCTTTCTGTCCTTAAGGTATGAAATAAATTGACCCATAGGCGTTAAGCTACTACCCTTCCATTCTAAGATTGGTTCGTCTGGAAACTAAAAACGAACAATCCTAGTTCTACAATCGACTGAGGCATAACATGAGTATAACTAATTCATGCCTAGAATGACATTGAAGTCTACCATTTCTAACTCTACTAGATCTGATGAGGTGACTTTATGAGAGACTGTGACAGGGAAAAATCTGTATACCCGTTTAGCTATAACTGGGTCACCGACTAGAGTAGAGACTATGAAAGGTTCTGAGAAAGTTTCTAGACTAATACTGATTTGGACTGATATACTGAGTTAGAAAAGACAAAGTCATGTCTGCTTTATTTCCATTGAGTGAACCATTGTGAGTCACATCCTTGAGTTTGTAAGATGCCAATCTCACCTATCACTACTAGTTACTGACATCACACCAAATATTTTTTCTTGACCTCATCAATGAACTTCTGTGGGTCCTTACCAACTTGCGACCCTAAAAACTTAGGCGGATGCATCCTAACAAAATCACAAACTCTGGCTTCCACTAATCGGTCATTTCTTTTAGTAGGTACTAGAACCTGCTAATTGTTCTGGTTGGTCATATTCTTAGCCAAAAGCTTAATTGATGTTCTGAAATTCTGCATTTGAACTTCCTTATTTGGTACTAGAGGAACTGTGTTAGCATTACTTGCATTACCATTCCATGCCTAAGCTCTACAAGAAGGAATGATCTTAACCGCTCAACGTCGAGTTAGAATGGAACTAGATCATTCCTTACGCACGATAAGAGTAACAAGAAGGTGAAGTTTTTCCTAAAACACATCATAAACTCCCTCTCATTATATGTGGTGCATTTCACACCCATGAAAAGGACTCTACTTAGTGCAGCTTTTTCAGACATCCTAGGACTCTTGAACCTAGTGCTCTGATACCATGTTTTGTCACGCCCCGAGCTACACCCGAGACGCAGACACGGAACCTAGGACCACAAGTGATCCCAAGATAACCCTGTTGGCATGATCATGAGCTTACTAAAGATAATAAACTGTTGCGGAAGCTAAATCATACTTAAAATTAAAATATGGGGAATACCCATATTCTATAACTAAAATATTTGAAAACAATGAGTTTAATACAAAAGATATATTAACTCAATGCTAAGCTGAATCTAACTATGTCTCCAAATAGCCTCTAAACTAGACTAGAAATACTGGGACAAACCCAGCTAAATCTAGCAAAACCTAAAACTAAATGACTAAAGACTTGAATGAAACTCATGATTGTTGTCCTCGGAGAATGAGGACTCACCATTGAAACTGCTAAACTGGAAATCGGTAAAATCGATCTATGCGTGATCTGGAGGCTGAGAACCTGAACGTACATTACGAAAAGATGTAGCGCACATATGCGTCAGTACCTGAAAGGTACTGAGCATGTAGGATAGAGTAAAGCTGAAATAAAACATAACTGAACAAGCACAAAAACAAGTACAATAATTTGAACGTGATGTGCTGATTTCTAAGCTAACTGGATGCATTGACAAATTTATAACATGCTGAAACTGAATATTGAATATACTAATAAATGTTCAATGCAGAGAGTCTGACTGAACTGTGGGAGCTACTAATATCCGATAATATAACAACATGAGCTAAATGTGGAGTCCGATGTATATGCCCCATCGAGAGGACACAATATACCCTACAAGAGGTATAAAGGCATGTTGGCGTGATCACTAAACTGATTGCCCACAGAGGGGACTTACAATCTCCTAGGCTAGTAGTTCTTGGACTATAAGGTACGCTAAACCCTAGTCCATCTCGGTATTATGCTACTCCTAATGAATTCTCTAAATAAACTGATTATATTTGAATTTCTGTAAATACTGGATAGATCAAAACAGATCATGCAAACTAAGAATGCAACAATTAATCTGGTAATTATGCATTTCTAACTGAGTCATGTATATCTGAAGTGTCTAAAATATATGACCTAGCATGTGTAATTCAGGAGCTAGAGAAATACAAAGCTAGGGTTCTGAAATTCATATGATAATCTGAGTTATAACATGATATTCTGATTTGGAACATATATTTAGTAAATTCATTTAGTTATATCAAAGTTCTAGAAACCCTAGGTTTAATCATGATAAGAGAATCAAGAACTGACTAAAACTAAGGGCCCAATGGGTGAAAGGAACCCACAAGTGAAATCTCACATACCTGGTAATGAAATCCATGAAAAAATACTTAAGTTTTGGGGCTGAAACTGCTGGAGCTTGTGGCATTCTTGAACTAGGGTTCTTAAGCTTTTTTCTCCTCTCTTGCTTCTAATTTTCAAAGTTTTGATTTAATGATTTGACTCGGATATGTTTTAATCATGTTTCTAGGCTTAAACTGACTAAAATCTTATGATTTAGGGTCAAAACGACATAACTTAGGGTTTAAACGGAGTGGGAAAGGTAAAAAATACCCCTGGGAAGGTTGCTGTCGGGCCTCACGACAGCCAGGACTGACGGTCAGTCGTGCGCCCGACTCCCCGTCGTTGGGTTTGTCGTGAGGGCCTATTCGAGAAGCCTTTACTAAAATGGGCATAAATTTTTACTCGGAGGTTTTATTTTAGCAAGGTCGGTTGATATGGAAATTTAATTCAATTATCTATCTGTGGGTAGGTCATGGGAGACCTAATTCATTTTGTACTAAGAGTTATGATCATTTTAAGTTGACCCTACTGCATTTTCCCTTAACTAGCTGCAAATTTCCACCTACGGTCAGACCTACGGACCGTAGGTCCAACTACGAACCATGCTTGTCATCCATAGCTCTTGTCAGAGAGTGGTTGAAGGGAGTCTTGATCGACGGTCACAAACTATGACCATCATTTGACCTACGGATCGTAAGTCTGTCCGTCGTCCAAGACTTAACCATTTTTTCTAGGTTAAAACTTTTGGGAGTTTCTGATCGCCATCGATGGTTGCGCAGGACGGACCGTGGTTCAGGCTACGGTCCGTCGATGCCACCGTTGGTAGCACCGGAAAATTTTCTAAAAAACTAATTTTTGGTCTATTTTGGCTACGTGGTGTTACAGTTATGAATATGGACATAAGCATAATCATACACATTAGGTCACTACTCTAGGACTTCGTAAGGAGCTACTTGTGCAATGTCTATATGGGTTTATTACTTCCACCTATACTAAGTAACATCCCTTTGGTAATCCTAGTTAGGATCCTACTCATTTACTTCCATTGTCCATTTTACTTTAGGGAAACTATAGCCTTAACCGATACTAAGACCATGGGTGCTAAACATGGAATTTGGTATTATAGATCCTTAAACCAATGGAAGGTGTTCTTACCAAGCAAAAAGTAGAACATTAACACATGCTAGCATTTCAGTTGATATCACATTACTAGACACTATGTGGCAAGCATAGTTTATATAACTAAGATATAGGAATTATCCCTCTACATAACACTTTGCGATAGGGGCCTCTTCTCATTGGAATCCATTGGATGAGTATCACTCTTTGGGGATTCAACACCCCTTGTAGGACAATAGGGTAAATCTTCCTCTATGGGAAGTCATCACCTCCATTTGTCATATTCACTCGATGCTTATGTAAGTTCCCTTTATTGAAAATTCATTATTACATTACTTTATAATATATAGGCTTAGGAGAGTCACCCCTCATATGCTTAGCTAATAGGTCATAGATAAGAGTTCATCAACCTAAATCATGTGAGAAATCCTTTCACATGGACATAGCATATATCATTAGCACTATCTAGTTTTTGATATACTTGAGCACACCTTTCAAGGCTCCTTTATTGACTAGATCATCATTATTGTATGTGTGTATACATATATATGAGCAAACCTTTCACATAACATATTAAGTAACACTTTTTCATATATTCATATTCATACACATAGAAACCAGAACTAGAAACTATCCTATCAAGGAACACATGTACAATGCATAAGCAAAGTCTCAAAAAATTGCCCATACTAGTACACCTATCAAGTCATCCTAGTTAAGGAAACACATATCATACTTTCATAGACATCATCTTAACATCCATAGTGTTAGACACTAGTGAATATGATAAATACCTTTCATTTAGACACCATGGCCTATACTACTTGTAAGCATGCATAATGTGCACGATCACATAATAGCTATCGATAACATCTTGAGGCATCCACCCTCTTAAGACCATAATGCAAAACAAAGCATAGACCACACAACACTATTTAGCTTAGGAGGCAAGACAATCTTCACATTACATTCAAGACTCCTAACCTTAGTTATTCACACATTCACATAGGGGTACATGGGAAGGGGTCAGCCATCCTTAGTAATTCATTAATGGAATCACCTACACATGATCTTAACATAAACATTTACATGCTCATAACAATAGTAAAATAAGCTATATTCACAACTAAAGTAGAAGAAGACTAGGCACAAGCTACAAATAAGTTGATCATCATAACCACTCATTCATATATTCATCAATTTGACTTCAAGGCTATGGTCAACACATATTTAATGATAATAAAGTAAACACCGCCACCATAAGTGGACCATTTCACACAATGCCATACAAGGCTTCATCAACCCTTTTTCATCAACATTGATCAATACACCCTTTCATAAATAGTACATGTATATGGTAGTAGATAAATGTACTCTAATAATAGAAGAAACTATGTAGAAATAGCTACAAAATCATACTATAACATAATACAAGGCATCACACGTATACTAGAAGGTAGAGAGATCACTTTCTAATTTTCTTTACTGTGATTACCATGATTAGCCTTCATAATATACTGATAAAAACAACCTAGGGCAGTATCTAAAACCATAATAATCATGACTATATGATGCTTCATCTACCTTAAATTGAGATCACATTATGTTCATAGCATTATCAATTTATAGAATGTGAAGGGATGTTGATCTCTTATCAATTATTTTTCACTTTGATTGTCCATTAGTCATGCTCACAATTAATCTTTAATATACATAAAAGGCAGTAGTTAAAGATACCATGGTTAAGACGAAATCCTACTTCAATTTGCCACGAAGTCAAGATTATAGTGAACATCATGGAATTACAATAGAGAGAAATTAGGGATCAAGTCTTCAAGCATAAATCCACATTAGATACCAATACATAATTCATCATTATATACTATTATGGGCAGTATCTAAGATACAATTGACCCTATAAAACATCATGAAAAAATTACGATGGAATCTAGATACAAAGAACTACATTAGTACATCATAGAAGACCGGAGAACATGAATCAACACTACCTAATCCTAAATCCTTGATCCATATTGGATCCATTACATATGATTCATAATCCTTACACATGATAGGCAGTAGATAACAATCAATGTAACATAATCGAATTCCAATTTTTCATACATTGTACTAACAAGGTTATAGTGAATCATAGAAATCTAAAATAAGCATGTTCAAATATTCATACATTGATCCACATGGATCCTTCATCATCAATTAATCATTAATTAACCTAAATAATTTTAGTTATAGACAATTCAACATAAGAGAATCACAATTCAATCATTAAAAAGCCATGATCATAATGCCCATGCAAGACTAAATCAATTTTGGGAAGGAACATGGGTTCATCATGCAATTAGATTAAAATCACGTTAAAAATAATATATTAACATAAATTAATCATTATTTAACCATTTAAAACGTTTTTAGAAAGAATCCATGTTTAGATTTAAGAAGAAGAGATATGATCATGAAACTCCTGTGAAAACTTGAGATTAATTCTCAAAGTCAAATGTTAATTAGAGATGACGGATTACCATACCTTTATATTCATGAAATCATTTAAAATTTGGTGAAGAACCCATGACAATCTAATCTACAGGATGTTCTTGAGCTTCAACAACAATGGAGGTTTCTAGAGAGAATTGGTTCTGGAGGGAAGGTTTAATTTGAGTGAATGGGATTGGGAATGGGTTAGTCATATTTTAAATAACTTATATACTCCCAAAAATAGGTAAATAAATTAATTAGAGTGAGAATAGGACGTGGGGTGAATTTCCCATTCACCCCTTTAATGAAACAGTGCGCAAGACAGTGGCGCCAGGCTGCATCGACGGATCACCATCGATGGCCCATCTGTGGCTTCCGTTGATTGGACCTTGGCCTGTTGTTTGGTTGATCATTAACTAAGATAAGTATCCATAGACTAGACCCTACCAACGATCGGTTGGTTGACCAACTGGGCGTCGTTTTGGCTCGTTGATTGACACTGCCAAGGCAGTGTCACGACAACCTTGGGTCCTTCTTGTGAGCCTTTTTTGCGGGCCCCTTTAGAGGTCGTACCCGGAAGTTTCCAACGTAGACACAGACCTTCGGAATTTAGAATTCCCACATCTGTTTCACCAAAAAAAATACACGAAACTTGTCCATAATGGATAGGCCCCATCAAGACACACTTGGACGTCTTAAGGGCTAGCTTTCGAACATCTTGGATGTTCTTGGACGTTTGACCTCCAAATTTCACGAAAATCCATATTATGTATATAAATATAATTATAACTCATTTGAAGACATCATAAGCTCATGACATAAAAATATAATCACGTATAGACACATGAGACACATAGTTGACTAGTCGTCGAATTTTTGGTTCTCCATTGACGTTTTACTTCCAAATCACCTCAAACATTACATACTGCCCTAATACCATATTATAAGTATATTTTCGCACCTAAGAACCTTAAGAAGAGTATGTTAGTATCTACACAACCTAAATCATTTTGGGGGTCTTACAATATCCCCCATATGGGAACATTGGTCCTTGAATGACACTTAGAACACTTTAATCACAAAAAGGGCTTCAATGCATCATAGAGTAGTTCATCACATTCATAACATTATCATATAGAATTAAATACACACAATCGATAAAAAGGTCCATTAACTTACTCTTTGATTCATCAAACACAAAAGTTCATATCGTGTTCATAGGAGGAACATCCTTCTCCTATATATTACATGGTCATCACAATTCAATTCATTAACAACTCATCTTGCAACTATTCTTTATGTCACACTTAGGAAGATTTCAACAACACTTAAGAATCAATTAGGCACTCATACTCAAAGCACATAGACTTGAGTTAATTGAATCTACAAAGATCTTTATTAGTTAGACCTATCCCTATGAAGGTCATACTAAACAATACCATGTTAATGGTGTCCATGGAGGAATTTCATTCTCCACAACACACTTACATGCATCATGATTCACACCTAAGCAAAGTACAAGGTCAATTTCCTCTTAAAATGGGAAATTCTCAACTTTTAAACCAAGGCATGCTCATGTCTTATTCCTAGTAAAGTCTAAATGGTAAGTCACCCCAAATACATCACAACAAATAGGAAGTCATTTCACGAAATCTAAATTTCTAACATAGCTATAGCCTTTACCAAAGCATCATTTGGGAAGAGTATCTCAAATCATAGGCACACACATGAAAACTTAGCTAAACATGTTTTTCAGTTTTGAAGAGTAGACCTACAATTATGCATTCCAAATCATAAAACTCACATTGTTTTCAAGAGACTCTACACGTTTAATTTTTAAGAGACTGGACATTCCATTATAAGGCTAAAGATTACACCTCACAAGTGACTAAAATCAAGTTTCTTACCTTACCTCATAAGTCATATTCACGATTAGCATATTAAGATGCACAATACACATGAGAAAACATGGATTTTATCAAGATATCACTTCATGCACTTTGGAATATTAAAAATATTCTTAAGGTAATGTCAATCAATATATACCATACATACAAAGTTCATGAATTTATACTTTATGCAAGAATATATTCATGAACTAGGTTAATAAGATTTCGTTAGTTTCAAGTTCTAGCAAAAAAGAAGGATAAGGTAGATAATATTTACAACCTTACTAATGCATAAACCACCCCCCACTTAGGGTAGACCCACTTAAGAGAAAGTTAACCCAACCTTAAGAGGAGCTAACTTAACAACCTTCATTTTCATCACTATAAAAGGATTTACAGTAAGTTAACACAGGAACACCAAGGTATTCTTACCTTATTATTTTAGGCAAATTATCCTCGACTTATATAGTTAGGTCATGCTATTTAACCACGTAAGTTGTTCAACAATACAATAGACACCAAGGTTATGCAACATTAGGGGAAGACAACAAGGAGACTTAGCCATAAGACTCTTTATTTTCTTTCAACATTAAATTAAGGTAACTTCTAGGTTAATCAAATCCACATCATCACCCCACAAGGATAAAAATATTACTTCAATTCTAGGGAAAACATAAATTCCACAACATCAACGGATACACAACACAATAAAAATTTAGAAACACATCTATGACTTATCATGTTATAAGACTCATTCTTCATTCCAAACAACAAATCTCCTTTTCACATTTATTATTATACTCATATAATTTTATACACATTTTATTAACTTCCAATCACTGAACAATTTAGTTGGTTTCCCAAAAATCATACAGTAAATTGCTTATCATTATATTGATCATGCTGCCAAATTCCAAAAATGCAACATTTAGGAAATTGATGGGAAAAACATGACAATATGAGATACCAAACTTTACCAAGACAAGCATAATATGGTCACACCTAGGGTCAATTCTATACAAAGGACTCCAATCCATACTAGGCAACTTATCAAAGGCCACATATATTCTTAGGGTAGATGCTTCCATATGTAGTCACTAAGAATTTCAAGTTCAAATCATATCATAAGACTTCCATCACGCAAAACCATATAGTAACACATTATTTCAAAAGAAACTCATGTCAACCATAATAACTTCGAACATGCTTTAACTATATCATGATATACATTTTTCAACATAACATGCTATTTCACATAAATTTCATGTAAAGCCAAAATTTGCATCACATCATCAAAACATGTAAGAATTTACCTTCACACATACTCATTCAACCGTAAAACAAAGATAAGCATTTAAACTCACCTTTTCTCCCTCAAGCATAGAGAACAATCGTATCCAATAAATCACATCTAAAAGACCACCAGACAAGAAAACATACAAGAGAGATCATATAGAGTAAAATTCGGTGGCACGATATGAGAATGATGAAAAAGGGTAAATCTATCGTCCTATAGACTTTCGTGCCATTTGATGTGTCGCGACTCACCACCAATGATACAAGACTCTACTACACATGACAATATAAGACTTCTTGGACCCTAAATCACTTTTAATAAAGTCATGCTCTTATACCACATTTGTCACATCCGGGGAGAACCCCTAGAAGTAACATGGCGTACTTGACCTGTTGGAGGTCTTATACAAGCCCATAGTTATCATTCACCGCATCGTCATAGGTAATTTTAGCAGAAAATTTAAAACTTCTTAGCACATCACATGCTAGAACATTACTTCATATATATATATATATA